>NW_024423343.1:87384391-87386359 GCF_017311325.1 Ursus maritimus | reverse complement strand
AGAGCGGTTTTTTGAAAATTATCTCCATAGAATTACAACAAATCTTTCTTGTTTATGAAACCAAACTAAGCTCTGATATACTTTGAAGTAATGCTATAGTTATTTCCTTAATTCAGTTCACTTGTTATAATAGATCTTTATGCAAGCAGAAAATTACTATGACCCTTGAGCTTCTTCTATATCTCTACTATTTTTTACCACCAATAAAGTGAGCTCAGTGTTATAAGGATACTTAATTGCCAAGGCAAAGCGAAGATAGATGGAAATTGAAATTCAAAGGCCAAGTATCTTTTAGAAGTAGGCTGTATTAGAGATTTAGTTATCACAAGGGATAAACTAAGAGATGCTACAAAAATCCTCTTAATTGTCCTAAGCTCTTTGATATGGATCATAAAATATTTTCAAAGCCCTTCAAGAAGAAAATGTTTATTCTTAGGGGGTGAATAGGTCATTCAGTTAATAAATTTCAGTATATCCTCCTATATAAAAATAAAACTTCAAAAACACAAATTAATTTTTATCTTTCTTTAAGAATTAGTCACTATATTTATAGTTTCCATTTTGCTCTTTGCTACTGCCTGATATATACACACACAGACACACACACAGATATACACAATACATTTCTCTTTACAGGTTTTTAAATATCTTTGTTGCCACTATGATCGTCTTTCTTCACAACTCACAACAGGGCTCTTTCAAACCAATAATTTTTCCCACGGTTGATCTTGAACTTTCATTGTTTTTCCCAGCAACACTGTGCTATGTGATCCTTTCTCTAAGTTCCCTGAAATAAAAATATTTATGTGTTTTCCTTTCTAATTTTTTGTACTTTTTCTTTTTAAATACTTTTTATTTTGAATTAATTATAGATCCACAGGGATTAGCAAAAATATTTGAGAGGTCCTGTATACTGCTGACTCAGATCCCCCTAATGGTTACATTTTGTATAACTATAGTGCAATATTAAAGCCAGGAAATTGACATTGGTACAATATTTGTGTAGAGCACTACTTCACTTTATTACAGGTGTAGAGTCAAGTAACTATCACTCCAATCAAGATTATTCTATCACTACAAAGATAACTCTCGTGCTATCCCTTTATAGTTACACCCACCCTTCCTTCTTCCAACCATCCCCAACCACAGGCAACCATTACCATTCTATAATTTTAATGTTTTAAGAATGATATATAAAGGGAGTCATAAAATATGTGACCTTTTCAGACTGGCTTTTTTTTTTTTTTTTTTTACTAATGCCCCTATGTAGAGTTGGTTTTTTTTAATCCACTGTGCCAATTTCTGAATTTTATTTCATGTCTGATAATTTACAGTTAAAGTAATTACTAGTATATTAGAACTTAAGTCTGCCATCTTAGTTTTTGATTTCTGACGGTTATGTCTGTTTTTCAATTCTCTACACTTCCTGTGCGTTGCTTGAACTTTTAAAAAAAGTCCAAAAAATAAAAAATAAAAAAAATCCATTTTGATTTATCTATAGTATTTTGGGCTATACCTGTTAGGATAGTTTTTTAGTAGTTACTGTAAGTGTTATATAGACATAGTTTATTGCAATCTACTGATGCCAATACTTTACCAGATCCAGCATAGATACTTTACCTCCTTCAAACCCCTTTGCCTTCCCTTACGCATGATATACTTGCTCTAAATGTTCCCTCTCTGTGCGCTGAGGAACCACATCTGACAATGTTGTATGTTTTGTTTCAAGCCTCAATCGTATTTTAGGAAACACAAGAGAAGAGCCTATTTATTTAACTATGTTTTTGTTCTTTCCATTGTTCTTTTTTCCTTCCTGATGTTCTAAGATTTCTTATCATTTCTTTTTGGCTTCAAAATTTAATTTAGCCATTGTTTTAGATTAGTCTGTTGGTTACAAATTTTCTTAGTTTTCCTTCATTTGAAAATATCTTTATTTCTCTTTCATTCTTAAAGGTGAATTTGACCAGA
>NW_024423343.1:87097880-87384381 GCF_017311325.1 Ursus maritimus | reverse complement strand
CCTTCATTTGAAAATATCTTTATTTCTCTTTCATTCTTAAAGGTGAATTTGACCAGATATAAAATTGGAGGTTGACAATTCTTCTCTTTTAACACTCAAAAATTATTGTGCTGTTGCCTTCTGACCTCCATGGTCATGATGACAGTCTATCGTCAGTTGAATTGTTTTTTCCCTACAGGTAAGATGTCATTTTTTTCCCCATCACTTTAAGATTTTTTCTTTGTGTTAGTTTCCGGAAGCTTGATTATGATGTGCCTTCAAAAAATTTCTTTGGGCTTATCCTGTATTTCTCTCAGCTTCTTGAATCAGCAGGTCTGTGTATTTTAACAAATTTAGAATATTTCCAGCCATTATTTTTATAAATACTTTTTCTGTCCTACCTTCTTTCTCTTCCTGGGACTCTGAGGACCAAAGACATGGCAGATCTTTTGTTATAAGCCCACATTGTTCAATTATTTTATGTCTATTTTCTCTTTGTAAGCCACATAGGGTAATCTCTGTTGTTCTAAATCAAATGCAATGATTTTTTTCTTCTATGTTCTCCATTTTGCTGTTGAGCCCACCCACTGGATATTTTATTTTAATTATTGTCATTTTCATTTCTAAAACTTCATTTGATTTTCTTTATATTTTCAATTTCTCTACTTAGACTTTCTACTTTTATTTTTTAATAATAATTTTTTATTATATTATGTTAGTCACCATACAGTACATCCCTAGTTTTTGATGTAAAGTTCCATGATTCATTACTTGTGCATAACACCCAGTGCACCATGCAACAGACTTTCTACTTTTAAAATTAAAGCATGTTTATAATAGCTTATTGAAACATCCTTGTGATGGTTGCTTTAAAATCCTTGCTAGAAAATTCCAACTTTAGTGTTGTCTTAGTATTGGCTTTGTTGATTTCCTTTTCTCATTCAAGTTAACATGTTCCTAGTTCTTGGTATGATGAGCAATTGTTGAAAATCCTGAACATTTTTAGTAGTTATGTTGAGACTCTAATATTATTTAAATTTTCTGTCAACAGGACTCCCTGGACAGTGATCTATGCTATTATTTTATTTTGATTTATTCATCTATTAATGATTGTGCATGTGCGTGTGTGTGCATAAAATTGTGTATTGTTTTGAAGTTTCTTCAAAGACATGAATCATAACTATTATTTTTTTCTTTATAAATCTCTGATCTGTTAAGTTTTTCACACATATTGCCCATCAGTATGTGTTGTTGGTAGACTGGCTATTGAAATAAAAACCAGCTGCAAGAACACAGCCCATAAAATGTATTACACCATGGTATAACCAAATGCTAAAAGTGTAAGCCTGTACAACTGTCGTAAGAAAGTAAAGACAAGAAGGTAGCAAAGCTAACGCAGAATATCTTCCATAGATAAGATTCAAAAATAGTTTCTTGTGTAATAATAAAGACAGATCTCATTCAGCACTCAAAAAATTTCTGGAGGTTGATATTTTCTTTTTTTAATAACCAAAAAAACACTGAGACTTACCCATTCAGTAAGTTGTAGTGCTGATATTTGGATCTAGGATCTGGTCTGACCCCCAAACACGCAATTTTTCCCCAAAGTCTCTGTGCTGCATTCCATAGTAGAAATTACATTATAGACATTTGATAAGCAGAAAATAAAGTGAAAATTTATTGTAATGTTCTTCCTGACTTCCTTTTAGCTATCTAGATGTATGACTCCCTTTAAAATCGTGTATAAAGAAACCAATGTTGAAATATCAAATAATGATGCCAGTAACCACGAAGTCTATTCCTGATTCTGCCACTCTCTCACTCTCTCACTGTGTATCACCCAGTGAGTCCTCCAGCCTTTCTAAGACTCATTTCTCATATAGTTTGGTGAGTTTCCACATAAGGACACTGAAATATATTGATTGTGAATATCATTTACTTGCATTTATAATGTGACTTCCCCCTCCCCCTCCTCTCCTCTTCCCCTTCCTTGTTCTTCTTTTCTTTTTCTGCTTCACTACCTTTTTTCTTCTTCCTCCTCCTTCCTCCTCTTCTTCCTCTTTTTCCTCTTCTTCCTCTTCTTCTTTTTCTTCTTCTTCTTCCTCTTCCTTCATTGTTCTTATTATATGATGGTAAAATATTCTTTCTAATATTTCAGGAGCTAATGTTACTTTATGTTTTAGTGAATCATTGCACTTGACACTTGACATTTATGTTTTTAAGTCAACAGTTTTCTGATTATGAATTAGCCAGTTTCTCGTTCTAATTAGCAGTTGTGCCCTGATTTGATTTGTCATTGGAAAGTCGTGAACAACCGATTCATGAGACACTAATCCAAGAGGAACATGCATGTCAGGTTATTATTTTAATTAGATCTCATGAGCTGAAGTTCCTGAATAGCTTATTGTCAAAACATTTCTCCTCTTCCCAGGAGTGATTAAGAGACAGGCGAATGACTTCTACACCAAATTTGATGAAGCAGAAGCAACTTTTAAAACATATTTTCAGAGTGCTGTTTACCAAAGCCTTGGACAGAGCCTAACTACAGAACTTGGCCTTAAGTAACACGTTTAAGGTGAATAGAAAATAACCATGATCATGCACAGAAGATAGCAACATATATAGTTATAGAAATGTATAGAGTTATCATAATGGGGAAAATTGGAGCAAGTGTCTAATTATGGACTAAGTAATCTGGAAGCAACAGTTTTATACAGTAGAAAAAGCATAAATTTCTCTTAGGTTATCTAAAGAATTCAAGCTATGAAAAAAAGGGAAAACATGGAATTTTAATGTGTTAGGAAATAAAACATTATGGACATTGATAGTTAATCTGTACCTAAGCATAATCTAATACAATTTTATAATCTAAGGATTTTATAATAAGTAGGGGCATGCATGATAAATGTACTAATTTTTATAATATGACTACCAATTGTATGTCAGAGTACAGTTTATATTTCAGCACTAGTTTTCTTTGTTCACAGATTCAGACTTAACATTGAAGAAAAACTTTTTAATTAGTTATTTGCTTATGACAAAAGGGGGTCTTCCTTACTGATCTCAGAAGTACCAAAATTTAAGCAATTTTATAACTGTATTCTAACCCATGTTACAGGTCATTCCATATTAGTACTTAATTTTTTTCACTACTGTTTTCCATCTCATTGCAACCCTGTTATTCAAAAATCAATGTGCGTTATAAAGGAAGTATAAAAACAGATAAATAAATAGAACCAGATAAGCCTTACTTGCTACAGTTTAAGATGGCAATTAGCCTGCCTTGCCTAGAATTCTACTTTCAAAGTAGATTTCAAAGATATTACTTTACCATTCTATCATTTTGAATTCTCTTTTATCATTCAGCATTTTCGAGTCACTTCTGTGACTGGGATTTAGGTAAGATATTCTGATTTCAAAGATATTACTTTACCATTCTATCATTTTGAATTCTCTTTTATCATTCAGCATTTTCGAGTCACTTCTGTGACTGGGATTTAGGTAAGTAGTCCGAGCTGAAATTTTTGAGATTTATTTTATGTTTTATTTTCTAGATGTATTTAATTGATTAAACTGGCACCAAAATATGAGCAGACCTCAGATCTATCTCAGCTCAAGAGCCTATGAAAGGAAAGGCAAGATTGCCCTATGACCCCACTGAAGACAGGTGTTTCCAATGTGGGGGTGAAAGACAGGAATAGTTCTCCTGCCTTCTCTTGAATTAGTTTTCTGTTTATCGTGCTGATGGAACAGAGTAGCTGATGGGATGGGGGAGGGGAAAGGATTGCACCCTTGCTATAACATGGAGGTAATAGGAGTCTGAATGTGCTATTTATGCATCTAAAACACTCTACGCATGGAGGTGAGACTTAATATTTCAGTTCAACAATCTAATCTAGTCAACCTTTGCTCGAGCGTGTTCTTTCCTTAGCTGTTTCCAGCACTTCCCTTCACAATGCGGCTGGGGTCGAGAGAAAATTATTATTCTCTAAGATTCTGGATACAGCAGTCATTACTGGCTTCTCTTAAGTAATTCAGCGACTTTAATAAAGCCACAGCTACTGGTAAGAAAAGGGGAATGTGTGTGTGGGTGGGTAGGGAATATTTTTATTTACTGACTTTCTTCAAGAACAACTGATTATGTGTCATTTATTCAAAAACATTTATCAAAAGTACTTAGTTTTTCCAGAATTGTTTAAGATCTTGGAGTTACAACATATATATGTTGTGTATATATAATATACATATATATGCATATATATGTAATATACATATATTATATATGTGTTTGTGTGTGTGTGTCTGTGTGTGTGTGTGTGTGTGTGTGTGTGTACTAGAGAAGCTAACCTCAGGGAGATCACAGCCAGTGGGGGGAAATAAACAGATAGTTTGGTAAAATTTAGGCCACAGAAAGGAAGGTGTTAGGAGAGCTTAGAGGAGGAGAACCTAGTGGCAGTGGACAGGAAAAGTTTCTTGGCGAAGCTGATTCTTGTGTTGATTTGAAAGGCTGAGCAGGAGTGACCAGGAGAAGAGATGAGAAGACGGGGTATTCCAGTCAGAGGATGCAGGATCACAGGTTGAGGAATTGGAAAGAAAACATGATGTGTTCCATGAAACAGAATCGGTGGTGTTTCTGGTATAGTTAATGTAGGACGTGATGTGGTAGGAGACTGAACTCAAGCAGTGCTTTTCAGCATATTCAGATCACTGGGGATCTTGTTAAAATGCAGGTAGTGATTCTTTAATTCCGGGTGGGGCCTGAGATTTTGCATATTTAACAAGCTCCCAAGTGTTTGCTGCCAATGTTGTTGGCACACAGACTGGGCTTTGAGTGGCAGCGACACGAATTAGAAAGAGATAGCTTTGCCTTGTAAAGTTTGTCATTGTAAAGGTACGAGGGGTTCATCCTGGGCAGGGATGTGATCAGATTTGCATTTTAGATAAATTGCCCTCGTGAAAGTGTCGATGGTAAGACTGGAGGCAAGAAAACCCTGTTTATCTATCAAACAGTTTATTGTTCTAAGTGTATAATGAATATCAGCATATTTGATCTTCTTAACTTTATTATCTTAATTTTACAGATAAGGAAACTGTGTCACAGAGAATGAAAAATAGTTTGCTTCAAGCCGTACAGAATTGGTAGAGACAGGATTTGAGCCCAGCCGTTTGGGTCCGGGGTCCTCGCTTTTAAATTCTGTTCCCTGTGTTAGAGCGTCCATGAGGGATAACCTGAGCGAGTCAGGACCGTGATGGTCCTGTGATGTAAGTCTTTGTCATTCCAGCTGTGGTCCTGGGACCCACAGCCCCAGCATGGCCTGCAGAATCCCCCCCACATCCCAGCCCTGCCGAATCAGAGTCTGCGTTTTGATCAGATCCCTAGGTGATTTGTATGCAACCTAAATTTGGACGCGAATTCAACTTATTTAGCAAAATCACTTCGTAGGCATTGTGTAGTCTAATCAGGAGGCATATCATTGCTGGTAATTTTTCTTTTAGTGACATTAGAAACTTTGCTTCCGTTAATGTGTTAGGGTTGCAAAATGTTGATATTCTAATTCTTTTGTGTCCCTTCGTGAGCTGCAACAGTTTATAAAGAAACCCTTCCTTTTCTTACTATTGAGTTACCATGGACTATAGATCATAATTGATTATTTCCCTTTATTATTTTCAGAATAATAAGTTGGTTCTCTAGCATCTTCCAAGTGTTAGCAATATAATGTTTAGTATTATTATACATGGGGAGATTTTTAAGAGATTTGATGCATGTCAGTCCACTGCCCTTATTATCTTTATCAGTGTTTCAAATGTCGCATGTTTCACAACGGAGCATGCTCAAGATGGTTTCCAAATTCTTCTGACGTGAAGACGGTGGGCTATTCTAAATGTCTTGCTTTCTCTTATGTCAAGATATGCTGTACATTTCATACTGTACATTTTCTGCCATTTCTCTAAAGAGTTTTGGTTTCTTTTGAAAGGAAACGATATGGAAGTTTCTTAATTGGATTCTTCTATTTTTCCCTGACTTAGAGCAGGGTCCCCAGACAAATCTCACTTAAATATTTTATTTGCTAGGTTATTTCATTATGCAAATTCTTTAATGATTTTTTTATTTAACTCATAAGACAGTCCAAACTCCTTAGCCCAAATTCCATTTCAAAAGGCTATCTGAATTTAATTCACATTTCCAAATTTTTGCTGTTGGCATATACATAACTTATGTTCTAACTAGACAAATCTATTAGTTATTCCTTGAACTGTCATAGCCCATCACTATTTTCTAACTTTAATTTACAGTTTAATAGTCATCTGGGAAAAATTCCTTTTTCCTTTATTTATTTTAACTTATATAATCAGGTAAGGATACAATGTAAATTCCACTTACCCTTTAAAGTTTTTGCTATCTATATCACAATGTCTTTTTCCTTCTATTTCTAACTATATTGTGAGCTTCTCAGGGCAGGAGTCTTGCTGTAGTTTTTTTTTTTTTTCTTTTCCTCTTTCATTGAATCCTTTGTCCCACACATAGGAGGCACTTTATTAATATTTGCAAATTTACAGATTTAGCCTCAGAAACTTCTCGCAAAATTAAAAATCCTATTTTTCTTTTCTTGATACATTATTAATTATGCAAAGGTCAATATTCGAATAGTAAGAAAAAAATGTTTTGACTAGAAATCTGAAATATTTTGTTTTCAAGCTGTGGATGACATCGTCTCCTTACGATGAAAAACAATGAAAACAATTAGAGCCAGCTATATAAATAGATATAATGTTGAGTCACTGATGCCAGATTCTTCTTTTTTTTTTAAAGATTTTATTTATTTAGTTGAGAGAGAGGAAGAGAGAGAAAGAAAAAGAATATGAGCAGGGGGAAGAGGCAGATGGAGAGAGAGAAGCAGCCTCCCCGCTGAGCAGAGAGCTGATGTGGGGCTCAATCCCAGGACCCCAGGATCAGGACCTGAACCCAAGGCAGAGGCTTAACTGACTGAGTCACCCAGGCACCCCTGATGCCAGATTCTTAAAAGCACGTCACACAAGCATTTTATTGTATTCTTAGTTTTAACACTATGAACTTTAACTTTTGGTCACCTGTTTGCAAAACAAGTGGCATTTGTTCATTCAGATACCAACTTGGCAATGGTAGAAGGTGAAGTGAGTTTCTGCAGATGGAAAGAAGACATGTGATATGAATTATAAGACAAGGAAAATATGGAAGAAAATGGATGTTGGAAAATAAAAAAATGAGGTAAGCATATAGGAAAAAAGTAAATTTAGAAAGAGGGTTTGTAGGCCAAACTTTGAGGCAGTTCTAAAATGCTGAGAACAAAATTACATAATCAATACCTAAGAGATATGATCAGATATATGCAAACGTGTACACCCGAAATTAATTACACTCCATGTTAACTAACTGGAATTTAAATAAAAACACACAAAAAAAGACATATGAGAACGCAAGAACTGCAATCATTTATTAAGCACTTACATGTGTGACAGGCATTGTACTAGTTTCTGGGATTTTGAAAAACAACTTTTTTCCCCTGATAGAGTCCTCTAGTTCCAGTCTTCTGGCTCATGGACTCAAGGAGCCTGCAAGAACTGCCAGTCCTCCGTGGTTACGTTCAGCAGGAATCATGGACAGGGTGCGCAGGACTCAGCACCCACTCTCCGGCAGAGATGGTCTTAGCCTGAGAACGAATGCGCAGTGCTCAGTACGGAACAGCTGGACACATCGAGCTGCAGGAAGACTCACATTATATAACTCCTAGCTGTGGTTTATAACCTTCCTGAGATTTGGTTCACTTTAGTACATCATCTACGAGTAAATAGTGGTGCTATCAGAGAACAAGAGAGGCCAGTCATCTCAGCTTGTTTCTCAAGGTCAATCACTGTGTCGTTTTGGTTTGGGTTTGGTTTTGGTTAATGTACCGGGCTTCTGGAAGCTGGGTGAACAGAAGTCTATATCTCTGAAACAGGGCCAGGATGAGGGTGAAGCAAGCGAGGTCTAGGGCACCAAAAAAGTCAAAATTTTAAATCAAGACAGAATCAGTATTGCTGCGGTTTCCCTTTGCCTTGGGCTCCAAAAGATCTCTTGTTCTGCACTGTAATATATCCCATCTTTGCTTACATTTTGGCTGCTTTGTTCATCGTGAATTTTTGCATTAATTTTGATATTTCAAATATTGGATTAAAGTATCATTTATCCTGTATGCTGACTTCCTGGTGATCCCTTAATTTTGTGCCTCGGGTGAGCTGGGGATGCTAATCTGGCCCCGCTCGGAAATCCTTGACACCAATATTGCATTTCTGACTTAAATGCTAACGCACATTCTGGAACACCAGGTCTGCACCCACGCAAGGCCATGCCTTTGCCAGGTAGGCTGGCAAACTATTGGAAATTTGTTATTGTTGTTGTTGTTAATTTCTTTAACTTGTCAGAGATTCTTTTAAATTGTGGTGAATTCTGTCCGAATTAAAGCATAGCAGAGAATTATTTCCCATATCATAATGCTTAGATTCTCTGTGTTTTGTAGGGTTTCTACATTGCAATCTAAGATATATGACATAGACATAGAAAAAGCCATGTGCCCATTGAAAGATTATAGGAATAGATGAAATCATACAGGAGGAATTCAAAAGTTAGTTGAAATGAATGGCAAAGTAAAATTAACTTTAATATTGAGAAAGGAGCCATGGGACTTAATAAAATATCCACAAAGAACTCAATTAAAACACCAAGTGTTTTTTATCTTACAAAAGAAAATGAAAAAACCCTATGCACCCTATGCCCATGGATTTAGTTTTCTGCTGACGTCATACAACTGACACTATGGACCTTTGTCACCTGTGCATATTCAGTACAAAGTAGAACAGAGGGTAGGTGTTTGGGTATTAGCCACTTTCCTACTCTCGGGATCTGAAGCTCTGTGAGGCAGTAGGCATCTCTTTCTATTAAAATGCTGCCAATTCTACTGAATTGTACATTTCCCTCTTTCCTACCCCAGCATCAACCCTCAGTTCCTAGAAACTAATGCTTAGGAGATGATTGCAGTTGATTTGGGGAAGTTACTAAAGGACAGTCAGAATGAGAGACAAGAGGAAACTGAGAGACAGCTAAAGCACAATCAAGTAATCAGATCGGGAAAGAGAAGAAAATAAGAAATCATTTGAGAGCCTGTATGCAAGACCAAGGGTTGAATTTTGTCTTAGGCAAATTAACCTTAGCTGCTGTGAGCCTCAGTTTCCTGATTTGCAAAATGGGGAATAAAAAACTCTTGTTGTTGCTGACAGGCTATACTAAGATAGTGTTTGTAAAATCTTAAGTATAGAGTCTGGTAATTGTAAGCGCTCAATAAACGATTATTGTTAATATTGCAGAAAGCTACTGAAGTTGAATATGCCATGCCATATGCAATATATGAGAATTCCCCACCCTCGTGTAAATATACATGGACCCGTGTGTATGTTTGTGCACATGTGTGTATGTAGGCAGTGTGTCCATGTCTGCATGAGTGCGGGTATGTATGTGCAGGGATACATGTGCACACACACACACACACCTTCTTACCCAAATGAGGCTCCAAACCACTAAAACTGTAGAAGTTAGGTGTTGTCACTATGCACTGATATACTAACAAGTGTATTTATTAAGTAGGATTCTGTGAAATAACTGATATATTTCTTCCAAAGAACTTTTATTTTCCTGAAATGTAAAAGGAGAAAAAAACATCCTTTTCTAAAACATTTGGTAATGGTTGCATCTGGAAGTCATACAGAAGAGTGCTAGAATCAAGCCCGTGTTCAGTAGTTGAAGTGAAAGAACTTGATCAATAATTACAAGGCTGTTAATTTGAGTCTTCACAACTGAGAAGAGAGCCAATGGACCTTGGGTATCTAAGCTCCAAGGCCATAATAGCTTAAGTATTATTAGTTAGTTAATTAGTATTCACAAATGCCGTCCAGACCGTAATAGCTGTAATAGTAACCTTCGTGTCTGTTAAAAAATGACAGCGCTCTGTTAGTTATATTCTTTCTGGAAGTTTGATGACTCTCTTCAGGCAAATGCCTCTCCTTAGTGGCAAAAAACAGGAAAAAAGAAAGGGAAAGGGAGGGGAGAAGCTTGCTGGTCAAACTCATGTTTAGAAAGCAAACTGCCATTCAAACTATCTGAGCAGAAGCTAGCGTGGAGCAAGTTAATAATGTGCATCCACCACGCTTGATAAAAGCCGGTGTCACACGATGCAGCGCGACACGGAGGAGCCAATGAGCTAAAGATGCAATTAGCCGAGCGGCATTGATGTTGTATACACAAACAAATCAACTTGCAGACAATTCAGAATGGAAGCTCGCTCTTATTTCATTTCAGCTTTTCCCTCTGTGTGTGTTTACTGAGCACTTGCTGTATGATAACCATGGTCCTAGACACTATGTGGGATAACCATATGGGTTAATCTTTTAGCAAGATGCCATATCTTTGTATCTCCTTGTCTAAAATACCCAGCATATGGCATGGTTCATAATTCATTCTCAAAAGCTGTTTGTTAAAGTCACTTAAAATGTAAAATAGAGTTACTGTCTCTATGAGCAGGAAGTCAGATGGCAGAACAAAACATAAATATATATAAGAAGTAGCAAAAAAAAAAAAAAAAAAAAAGCAAGTACTTATAAAAGGTGAAAGCCATAGTGCCAAGGTCGGGAATAGTCATCTGGACTCAAAGGTGAGAGAGGAAGAGTATAACCCAGACTGTCCGTGTAGCAAGAACAAATGTTCAGAAGAAAAGAAAGTGAGTTTGTGCTCAACAGACAGTCCAAGACATCAGTGGGACGGGAGATCCAAGGTGGTGAGAAATGGTGGATACAATTGGATAGCTCCAGTGAGACCAGATTGAGAACTCTGGATTTTATTTTTTGGAGAACTAGGATCATTGAAATTTAGAAAATTATGATTGATGGATTGAAACATAAGAATACTAGAGGCCAAGCCAGAAAATAGGAGATTGCTTCAGTAATTTGATGAGTTGATTGAATATTTTCATCTACCTGAAATGATAGATGTGTAAGGACCTACAACGTATCTTTAGCGGAAAGAGGATGAACTTTGGAGGAAGCCTGACATGGATTTTTCTATTTTTCAGACATGGATTTGAGTTCTGGCTCTGCCACTTTCTCGCTTTATAACTTTGGGAAAATAATTTACTTTTTCTGAGCCTCAATTTTTTCATCTGTAAAGGGACCTAAAACGCCTACATTGTAGAATGCTAACATAGTACAGAACAGAATAGATGCTCAGTATTGTCAACTGTCTTCCCTTTGCCTAACCCATAAATCCCAGCTCTTTTTGTAATGTACGTAATTTGACCCTTGCCAAAGATTCAGTGGCCAGAAAGCTCTGAAATTAACTCTGCATATAATAATAATTAAAAAGAGTTAGTACAGTATACAAGGGACTATGCGCTTCTACACTTTTATATTCTCTCTCTATATGTGTATATTTTTTTTTATCCTTCCCTCAGGAAAATACAGACTCACATGCGCATGTGCAAGTGCACACACGCGTGCGCACACAAGCACACACAACCCTTGACACTTATTATTCATGAATGCAAGCCAAACCATTTGCATTTGCAACAAGGAATGCCTTCGCAGATAGGTTACGCCTGCCTCTGTTTTTCTCCCCAAGGCAGTAGAAACTGGTAACTGGAAGGTCTTTTCACTGAGGAGGTAACTTCTTCCTACAACTTTTCCACCCTTAATCAGAGGAGTGTATTTTCTACTTACTCTTTTTCCCCTGAAGCAATTTAACTTCTTTGCAGAGTGGAGGAGCTTGATTTGCATACAGAAAACAATGATATTTCCTTTCTCCTAGTAAAACCAAGTGGAGTTCAGCAGAAAGAGCACAAGATCTGGGCAGTCTTGAATTCAAAGTTTTGCTTTGCCACTCACATCAGATGTGAAATGTTAGAACAAACATAAAAAAAGTTAGACGTTTTAAGACTTATTTTTTTTCTTCCCACTAAAACGGGGAAATGCTAAGTTCTGCTTTGTTGAGTTACTGAATTAAGTGAGATATCTTATGTAAAGCTCCTGCCACTGTGTCAGTGACATAACAACCTCAGTCGGCTTCAGTTGAGTCTCATGATAAAGGCATCTGCTCACAGAATAAAAATACCTTCTTCCTTTAGCTGTTGTGAAGCACGGGAGATGGGTAATTTGTTAGGGCTGCCAGAGAGTCTCAGGGCCCTGCAGGATGAAGCTCAGGACGTACTTGAATAGGACCCAACAGGGTCATGTGGGGACCAAGCCCCCCTCTCCTGTGACCATCCCGCTTTTCATTTTCCTCTCCTGTTTTCTGTGATTTTGTCTTCCAGGCATTTCTCATTATTTGTGGGGCCGGACTGAACCGTGGCTGAACCTGGGAGAAAAACAGCTGCCGGGGCATTGTTCAGCTTGGGTTCCATTATCCATCCACCTTTGGCCAAAAACTTGTCATAGTGGACACGGCTGTGTGGTCCTCTCCGAGCTCAGGGGCCTCAGTGAATATCCTTTGACAGCATCAGCTTTGTCCACAATCTCAAAATTATCCAGAACATAAATTTTCAATAAATTCTGGTTCCTTTCTCTAATGCTCAGTTGCTTCTTATCATAAAATTGTGGATTAGGAGGGATCAGCAGGATTTCTTAAGAAAGAGCCATCAATATGTCTTCTTCAAAATAAACTTAATGAAGCTAAAGTGAAACTTTGCTTTAAAATGTTAACTGAGCCATCCCATAATTGTTATTTACTGTTTAATAGGCAATGGCAGTAACAGGCATCACGGGAGTCTTTATCATAGGCATAATATTGCCAAGTTTCGTACTTAACAAAATTGGGAAGTTGCACTTCACATATTGGCAATATTTCATAATGTTCAAGAATGAAGTTTCTGGAATCAAACTACCTTTGCTGGAAACGCAAGCTCTGCTGCTTGCAGACTGTGTGGCCTTGGGCAACTTATTTAACCTCTGCGCATCATCTCCCTTATCTATAAAGTGTGCATCATAATTGGGTGTTTGTGACTAGTAAGTAAATTAATGCAAATACAGAGCTTAGAAGTGCCTGTTCGAAGGCAATGCCCTCAATAAATGTTCGCTATTGTAATTTTTGTAATGCTTCTTTCTGTAAGCTTTACTACTAGAATCCAGTTCTTTGATATTCTCTTTTTTAATATCATGCTCATCCCATCCAAATTTCCTGAGTCGTCCCGTGCAATACTATCTAGGTCTGAGCTCCAAGACCTTACCTCATGCTTACAACATTTCTAAGATATTCTCCCCCACCCCCCCATACTAGCCTCAAGGTGGAACCCACCACAGCTCTGCTTCTACCCAAATAGCAAGCTACAGTAATGAATGATTAATCAGAAAAGTTGCTGGCATCAGGGGTTCCTACCTGCAGGAATGGATGACCCAGCAGTTAGGTGGGATACACTCATGACAGTTGGGAACATTCATCATCCTAGGCTAGCCAGCTGGAAGTCAATGGCAGAGAAGACTGAAAACAGTGGGTAAAATGGCCTTAGATAACGCACTGAGGCTCACTCAGCGTTAGGACTCCAGTTCCTGCCTGGGGAGAAATCCACAGGCATAAACCACTCTCTTCATTTGCAAAGATTAATGGGAACTGGGATACAATGTGGAAATTAGGAAGTCTGCTTTCTGGAACTAAGAACAAGACAGAAACAGAGAGAGGCTGAATTCCCATTTATTGAAAGGTGATTCATGAGGTTGCCCTGATTTAGGGTGAAATCTGCTGTCTACAGAGGCCTCTAGATTTGGTAGGAATAAGATAGAAGAAGATGGAAGAAGTGCATCACCTGTAAAACCGAAAGGGAAAGGCTGAGTAAGGTATGTCTGGGGATACATCAACCTGTCTGGCTAAAAAGGCTTGGGCAATGATGCATTTAGGGTCTGCATTTGGAGAGCATTAGGGGAAGGCTAAGAACTTGCTGTGTCTCTTTTAGGAAGAAGGGAGCCACTACAATCTTGAACAGAGGGGTGGCATGAGGCAGGCTGGGTTTAGGAATGCTTCTTTGCTTGTATAAATAGCACATATTAAAGGTTTGAAGGAACTGTGATAAGCGAATTTGTCAATAGTCCAGGTTTGAGGAAAAAAACCTGTTGGGTTGTTGAAGTGAAAATGAAATCTTGAAGATATATTTGGATTTTAACTAATATTCAGGATTTATTAATGTGAAAGCATAACCAAAATATACCTCTGTTAGTTTTTACTAATAAAGAAGCCCTTGAGAAGTAAATAAATCCTGTTCTTTTGAGATTATTTAAGTGTACAAATAACTCTTATTTTAAAATAAATAACAAAATTTTAAAATAAAAAACACAAAATTTTGTGTAATGGCCAACAGGCAGCAAGGGTAAAGAGGACAGGTGAAAGCTAAGATATGCTAAGTTGTTATGATACACTGTGGGTCAGGAACTACTCTGTGTGACAGATTGAGTGAACTATGCTCTTGAGTCTCTTGGTGACTCATAGATAAAGGGTTACACAATGGCATGCCTGTCCATTTCTAACTCCTGCATGACAGCTAAAGGAAACGTGTTTTTTGGTACCATCATAAGATGGTTCTCTTCCCCTTTTGGTATTTGCCAAAAGTAAACCCGATAATCCCAAATACCTTGAAAAGGTATTTATTACTTTTGGCAGAACAGAAAAAAATGTAATAAGAAGATGCCATGCATCAGAGAAGGAGTGGTTTTTTATTTTAAGCTTTATAGAATGTCAGCTTCTTTTTCAACAGCTTCTCTGAGGGAAATACGTTCTTGGCCTCCAGAGTAAAGGGGAAAAAAATGGGAAGTAAGTTATGGGTTTATGAAGCCAGTAATCAGTTTGCCTTCAAGCAGCTGGACAAGTTGTAGATTGGTCGTTGTCATTCCCATTGCCGTTGTCATTACTATAATGATGGGCATCATCGGCAGACAGAAGAAACAGGGAGTTACATCTCATGAATCATCCAATAATGGAAGGGTTTAGGGCAGTGTTTCTCAAAATGTACCTCAGAAAGCTTCTTAACATAAATTAGACTCCTTTTGGTTGGGACCTGGCACCTGAGTGTTTAATGAGATCCTCAAATGATTTAAATCCAGGATTAAATTAGAAAATTATTAGTTTATTATTCCCTGGCCTGCATCCTCCTTTTTTCCTACTCATTAACGTTGATTTTTTTTTCCAGCTATAAATAATGACTTACTGGAGTGGAAGTTCCATCTAAGACATTCCAAACTATAATGCCAAATTATGTGTTTGTGTGCACGTGCGGGCATATTAAGTGTCCATTGTGCCATGCACAGAAGTTTCAACTGTAGTGTACAACTTCTTGTGTAATATTTTCAGCAATCAAAACTGGATAAACCGGGGCGCCTGGGTGGCTCAGTAGTTAAGCGTCTGCCTTCGGCTCAGGGCATGATCCCGGTGTTCTGGGATCGAGCCCCACATCAGGCTCCTCTGCTGGGAGCCTGCTTCTTCCTCTCACACTGCCCCTGCTGTGTTCCCTCTCTCGCTGGCTAAAAAATAAAAAAAAAAAAAAAAACCTAAAAAAAAAAAAAAAAAAAAAAAAAAAAAAACTGGATAAACCAAATAAGGATTATATTCCCAGGCTTCCTTGCAGGAGATTGAGGCCTTGCAACTAAGTTTTTTTTTGTTTTTTTTTTTGTTTTTTTTATGTGACAGAGAGACAGCCAGCGAGAGAGGGAACACAGCAGGGGAGTGGGAGAAGAAGAAGCAGGCTCCCAGCGGAGGAGCCCGATGTGGAACTCGATCCCGGAACTCTGGGATCACGCCCTGAGCAGAAGGCAGACTCTTAACGACTGCGCTACCCAGGCGCCCCATGCAACTAAGTTCTGATCAATGAAATAGAGGGGAAATTTATGTGTACCATGTTTAATGTTAGTTCAGAAAATATCCTCATAACTTTGCCTCTACATTCCAGAGACTCCAGTATGGAGGATCTTCACAATCTGTGACTTGACCTTTCTTCCAACATCCACTCTCTCTTCAAGTCCTTGAAGTTTTCAGGTATTCCTTAGGACTCCCAAGTAGGAACTTGACTTTTCCATACAGTACGTTATTCTCTGACCCTTTCCATCAATGTCACCCCCCTTTTGGAGTGTAATTATCTTGGTTAAATTTGACTATGTCCTTGTTTATCAAGGTAAAGGCTAACTAGTCTGATAAGCTTAATGGGCATTGAGAGTTAATGGCTTAATTATCTCTCATTATTTAATTAATATGTTAATTTCTCTCATTAATTAAATAATAAACGGATTTAAAATAAATTCTTTAACCTGGGGCTCTTTGGATTCTTTTTCTGACTTTGTTTCCAGTTCCAACTTCCATTAATGCTCTAG
This sequence comes from Ursus maritimus, assembly GCF_017311325.1. NCBI lineage: Eukaryota > Metazoa > Chordata > Mammalia > Carnivora > Ursidae > Ursus > Ursus maritimus. The sequence continues at coordinate 87,368,001 of NW_024423343.1, read as the reverse complement.
GCACACATTTTGCTCCAGCTAAATAAATGAGTCTTCCCTGCTCATTTTATTCTCATTGTCTGTTTCTGACTCCAGGCTTTCTTCATGTTGGCTGGAATGCTCACTAAAACTTTTCTCCAAATATATTGCTTTCCCAGACTTCATGGTTCACCTTCATTCTTAGACTGTCCCTTGATAATCCCTGATCAAAGTCATCTCTCTCTTGCTACATGATTGTTCTAATAGTGTTTATTCAACAAATATATGCTGTACAAATAAAATGTTCCAGGCAGTGGGGATACCAAGAGAATAAAATCAAATCCCTGTCTTCCAGAAACAGTACATCATGTCATGAGTATAAATAAACAACTGTAATATAATGAAAGAAGAGTTGATAGATAATTGTGAGATTCAGTATAATCTCTACTGATTAGTTAACACGTAAGGTATATATGACTTTGCTATCCTTGGTATCTCTTATGCATAGTTTTTTGTTTAGAGCTGCTATGTGTGAGGACTATAGGCTACACTTTATTAGGCATGCTTAGAAATCTGTTATGAAGCTAATGAGAATCAGAAAAACAACAACAACAACAACAATAACAACAAAAAAACAGAGGACGTCTGAGGACTAAAGAATATTAATGAGTAAGCATCGGAGAGAAGGGGCTACTTTGTGTGGGAGCGGTCATGTGCCAGTTTTGAGTTTAGAAGTCAAGAGGCTTTTCCCATTTTCATCAACCCCCTTGGAATCTGCCACCATTGGGTGAACAAGCCCAAACTAGTCTGCTGGATAATGAGACAGGAGGTCCAATAACCACTGTCATCCCTGATGAGATCCAGTCCCCAGACACTCTGCAAGCTGACTAAAGGTACAAGACCAAGTCCAACTTAGATCAGTGAAGCGTGGATTTTATCCACAGAACTGCCCAACTGACAAAATAAAGCATTTTTTATTTAAGCTATTAAGTAGAGAGGTGGTGTGTTATTCCACAAACATTGAACACTAACGTATACACTTGACTGGTGGTTAAAAAGACTTAATGTGGGAAGGGATGATGCAATAGCAATTGCTACTAGTAGCTCACATTTACTAAGCACTTACTGTATGTGAGTTACTATATGTATATGTACTGAATGTTGTCATAACAAAGCATGTATGTGTGTGTGCTCTGTAAACCACTCTGAGTGGTAAATATTATTCTTCTCCTTTTTGTAGATAAGGAACCTGAGACCTAAAGTAGCTAAGGAATCTGACTAACAGGGCAGAGCTCTAAGAGGCAAAACCAGCATTTAAAATACCCCTTCTTAATCACTCTGTCTTAATTCTGTGTTTTTCTACCTTTCAGTGAAAAGAGCAGATCAGAACCAGGACAGATGTATGTTAGAATGCTCCTTTAATGTGTTTCTCATGGGATGTCTCAATAATCCCTGTGGCTTCTTAATGAGTCATGTTAACCTTGATATCATCTTCAAAGCTCCCATCCCAGTGTCTTGCTCCAGTTCCTTAATCCAAAAGAGAGATGCTGATGAAAATTTCATGCCCATTGGCAAACCAGGGAAAACTTTTGAACAGGCTGAGCTTGGGGTTCTTCAATACACAGTCACGAAGTTAGAAGAACTGTTCTGCCTGTGCCCAAGGCGCTGGTGTTCATTAAGGTAATTCTGGAGCTCTGAGACACCCGGGTTATAATAGCGACATTTCTCACAAGCAGAAACTAGAATATTGTATAGGTCATTTCAGCATTCAAAAAGTAGTGTCCTATTTACTTTTACTGGGGTGATAGTTATGCCTGTTTAAAGAGTTTTCCAAGGGCATCCTTTGATGATGTTAGTCTAAGGTTTTTGTTACTGCTAAGTTTTTTGAGGAAAAAAATTTATAAAGATATACATGAATTTTGACAAATTTTTATATTCCAATAACCACCAGCACAATTAATATATAAAATATTTTTATCGACCCCAAATTTCCTAAATGTTCCTTTGTAGCCAATTCCCTCTCCTAACCCCAGCTTCTGGCAACCATTGATCTGATTTCTGTCCCTATAATTTTTCCTGTTTTGGAATGTCAGAAGCACACAGTTGCTTTCTCTGTCTGCCTCCGCACTTAGCACTTAGCACAATGCTTTTGAAAGGCACCCACATTATTATATAAATCAATAGTTTGCTGATTAGTATTTCATTTTATGATTGTATCACAAATTATTCATCTGTTCTACAGCTGAAGACATTTATTTGTTTCCAGTTTTTGGCAATTATGGGTAAAGCTGCTATAAACATTCATGTACAGATCTTTGTATGGACATAAGGGTTTTTTTGTTTGTTTGTTTGTTTGTTTGTTTTTGTTTTTTCTTCTGCATGAATACCTAGTCATGAGATCACCGGATCACATGGGGCATGGACTGAATGTTTGTGTCCTCCAATTCCACATGTTGAAGCCCTAACCCCTAATATGATTGTATTAGGAGGTGGGGGCGTTGGGAGGTGATTAGCTTTAGATAAGGGTAGAATCACCATGATGGAACTGCTGCCCATATGATAAGGGAAAAAGACACCAGAGCTTCTTTCCTCCATGTGAAGATAGAGCCGAAAGGCGGCCATCTGCAAGCTAGGAAGTGGGCTGAATCTGCCAACATCTTAACCTTGGACTTCCCAGCCCCCAGAACTGTGAGAAATGAATGTCTGTTTCTTAAGCCACCCTGTCCGGGGTGTTTTGTTATAGCAGCCCAAGCTTACTGAGACATATGGTAAGTATATATTTTGCCTAGGTTTTTGACATCCTTACTTTTTAACTTTTCTGTATGCTTTCTCAGTTGCCTTTTATTTGTATTTTAAATTTTATATCTTTTTAAAAGGAAGCTAAATATACTTCTATTATATTTTAACTTCCTCCCTTGCTTTATTAATGTTCAAAAACAACTCCTTTAAACTCAGACATTTGCTCTACCCCCTAGCCAAATATGAGATACATTCCATTTTTAAAGAAAAATCGTGAACTTATTTTTTTCTGAAATATTTAATTTATAAATTAAAACTTATATGCTTCATGCACTCAAACCAAAGTAAACATCCTGTGAAGGACAGTGGCAGGCAGAATTAGTTGATGGGGAAACTTAAATAAATGTAAAATTCATTCAGCTCTTCCTCGTGATGGCCTAATTTAATCAATACACCTGCAGTTGATTGCTGCCTTTTAATGTGTATATCATATATCACATATAGAGTGAGGGGGAGGCACATCACTATTGCACCTTGAAATATGAATAAGGAGATAAAAATAGGAGAGAACAAAAGCAAAGAGTTAGAAGGATGATTACAGCATTTTGCAGGAAGGTAGCCAGACAGGCTTTAAATATATTTTAGATCTATTGAATTAAACCATGAATGAGTCATTGTCTGGAAAGTAATTTATATTTATATTGAAGTATTAACTTGTACCTTCTTGGCATAGGAATCAATTATATAATGCACCCTATAGCAATCCAAACAGAACATTTTTTCGAAGATAATTATATTCCATAAAGAAATGTAGGCAGCACTTTGCAAAAGGAAAGAATAACAGATACTATTAGAATAAATTTCTCAGGTTTAAAACTGCATTAAATAACAATAATGAATGTATCAATTAAGACATAGTCAAGACTTGCTTTGCCTTAAAATAAGAAAAAACATGAATTGATCAATTGGAACATCTGTATACTGTTGGAAGAATTCCTTAGGAAATTGTCATATTATCCTATTTAGCTTTAGCGCCCATGGAAGATATTAAACCTCTGTATTCTCTCCTATCCCAGGAAGGATGGAGAACCAGGGTGGTGGCTGGCATTGTGACAACCAGGGCCTTCGAGTCCCTGACTTCTTTCTGAAGTGATGTCTGCTATCACTCGATCTATATAGCTATTTTCTAAATGTCTCAGTAGATCCTGATAAACATCTTTACAAGATAATTAGTTACATTCTAGGGAATGACATTTGCTTTTCCTTGAAAGAAATTTGCTCTCCTAGCTGTATACCAGCAGTCAGGTCATTCATATTACAGACTATGACACTAGTCACAAAAACAACAATAATTTGTCCTCACTACCTTTTTTGAGCAGGTACTTTTGTACCTTTATATGTGCCAGGCTCTGTGCTCAATTATTCCCATATGTTATTTTGAATCATCACAACCATGCTAGGAAGAAGGAATCGTAATCCTTACTTTGCAGATGAAAAATGAATTCTAGAGGTTGATAATTTGCCATAGATCAGTCAAGTTCATAGTATACGGTTTGTTTGAATTGGGTACTCAAGTCTGTCTTGGTTATTTCTGGGGGCACTGTTGATTTTGTATAAGAGCAATCATTTCATGCTTCATCTTTATTGACAGGCACCCTAAAATTATTCAAGTATTAAGTCTTCACCAAATGATAGCACTCCAGTAGCAGAGCCCAGGGACTTTAAAGCATTAGGGGCACAACCTATATTGGCTAGGAAGTCAACATGTGACTAAAGTAGGCTCAAGCAGATCAAAGAAAAAGATGAATATTCAATGTATTGCTTGAATATAAACCAGTAATTCATTATAACCAAGGAAGTGATTATAAACAAGGAAGATTCTGCCTTTATCGCTCTGGGGCAGACATCTTGTGACAATAAAACTAGTCCGAGGATGACAACAAGACTCCAAAGATGATTGTAAGAAAAGAGCCAGAAAGAAATATGGTCCTTGGTCTCACCATTGGACCACTGAATCAACCAGTCTTTGAACACACCCTTTCCCTGAGCTTCTTGTTCACTGGGATAATAAAGTTATTTGTACAGAAGGCCAGACTATCAGGTACTCGGTATAGCATCTTCCCCTCAATAACTAATCTTTGCCCGTTTCTATCCCCTGTACAGAAACGTATTAATTCTCAGTAATGTTTTGGTGAATCTCTATGAAAAAGAGCTTAAAATGTAGATGTAGCATGTGGCCTTTCTCAATAGTAAAGCAGCTTAAATAATAATTGCCTGCACAGGATTCTCATTTTATGATACTGTAAAGCCCTGTATGCGTGTTTAGGGCCGTAGCCATACATTACAGTTTATTCCTGCACAGAGCTCTATGTAATTTGAAAGCAGTAGCAGAGAAATGATGAAGATTGCTCTCCTGGAGCAGAACTGCAATGAAGATATCCAGCTCCTAAGCCCCAGTCACCAGTGGACCACCTAAGGTGAAAACGATAAATTAATTCATCCTGTACCAGAGAGTGCCATTCCTTGCCTTTAAATATATGCAGTTTATCTGCCATCATCTGTGGGAATGAATCGCTGGACAACAAGCTATCCCCAGAAACATTTTCAGATAAGATGATGATTTTTCTCTAAAAATTGTATTTTTATGTAAACTGCAGCCCAAATATAGTCGAATTGCAGTTAGGGAACACATTCATCTCCAAATTATGCATCAAGATGCATCTGATAACCTTGAAAGTATATCTATTTGGAAGGGTTTAGTGCCACTCTTAAATAGGTCTATATTTTTAAATATATTATGTTTCTGTGTAAAATATAACAAAATATGTGTGGCTATTAAAAAACTTAAAATCAATGCTTCAAGTTTAATACCATAAAAAATGAATTTCCATAAAATATGCATAACAGAGATACGGATGCTGAAGATGGAAAAGCAGATCGTTTTTTTGGTAAAATATAAAATGCTTATATCATTCTGCTTTTTTTTTTTGGGTACATAAAGCCCTTTTCCTTCTAAAACTGCTAAGGCAGCTTTTTTCATTTCTCATTACTGTTTTCTAATTTTGAAAGTAATGACAGCATTGTAGACAGTCTTGGCAAATAAACTGAGCTAATCTTTTAATTGTCAAAAGTAAATAAATTAATTACAATCATTTCCTTTCCCATGTCAAGAAAGCCACAGGTTCTAGGCCTACCCCTCTCCTCCTAGTCATGAGCACGCTCGCGTATATGTCAGGAGAAAAGCTCATCAACAATTAAATTCGCATAAACAACTGGAGGTTTTAAAATTGCATTACATAGTACATCGACCTCTACTATTTTCTTTGGACAGAAGATTTTCAGTAAATCCATTAGTTTTGTTTTCTGAAACAGCTTGAAAATGTAGAGTTCAGTCTTTCTCTCTTCTAGTTAAGAATTAAACACTTGTAAACACCAGGAAAATTAAACTCTTACCTATTATTTCGTTAAATTCTGTTGGGAGAAGAAAAGCAGCTGGATAATATTTTTAAATCCCAGAATCGTGAAGGTGTCTATAAATCTTTTGAGAATATGCTGAGCTCGGTCCTTCAGTTACTTTGTAAGGATGGTTCAGTAAAAGCCTCTCACTAGAGAAGGAAAGGAGACGTTATTTACAATCACTCTCACTCACAGATGCAAACAAGATGTCTTCGGAGGCAGCACAGAGTGGGCTAATCCCAGGTGTTACGAAATTGCGAAATTCTAGTTAGAGCTTTTGTTCTGTGATTGGGAAACACAACTCCACGTATGTGACTGGTATACAGTACAAAGAACTTTCTGAGAATAGATGTTGGTCAGAAAATTTTAGAAAAGTTTGATTATTTTATCAATCAAATATGCCCCAAGTGGGGAAATTTATAGTTGTATTTTTGAAAATAGAGTAGAATTACATCAAAAAGGCCAAACCTCTATTCTGTCTGACTCTGAACAATTTTAATTGTAGCAAACTCTTTCCATGTATTGATAGATCTTTTGCCATTCCAGAATTGTGAAATTTTGTGATCTTTGCCCAAAACTCTTTTTCTCCATCAACCATTTATTTATGTCAACCCTTTATTCACATCAAACATTAGCATGGTTTATCTCCTATTAGCAAGGGAACTCAATGGAACCAAGCAGCAGATGGAAAGATGAGGAGAGGTTCTAAGTTTTAGAATTGTGAAAACTCCCCAGGAAGGAAGTCTGTAGGGCTAGGAATTTCCTCTAATGCTTGAGAAGGGTTTGTTTTGCGCTGTACTCTGCTCTAAGCATTTTGAATATATTCACTCAGTTCAGAGCTCTATGAATTAAGGTTCATTAGTATACTTCTACCATCTCTCATAATCCATCTTGCAAGTGAGCAAACTGAGACAGAGACCTTAGGAAAATTGCTAATGATAAAACCGGAACTCAAATTCCAGCAGACCACCACCCAAGTCTATGGATTTAATCTAATTTTACCTGGTTATCTAAATTGACCTCCATAAATCTTTCTTTACAAGTAAAATTTGACATATTGTGTAAAAAACTAGAAAAATTATATTTGTCCTTTTAATTCTTTTCAGTCCTGGTTCTACTATTAAAAAAAAAAAAAAGCAACATCTTTGTTTGGCATAATGTCGGAGTTTCTAGATACATTCTATGAATTGAAGAACATGATATTCTCTTCCCTTGTTAGATGACACAGAAATATTCCTCTCAGAATATCTTCCTGGTGACAGTGCAGCTGTCCAGAACAAGAAAGCGGATTAAATATGCAAAGCCTTCTGCCAGGTCAACAAAAGATACGTGACAGATAGGGGGACATTTAGGGATGAATTTAAATCATTCTAATTACCAAATGCAAGAGGAAGCTTTGCCTACCATTCTTTGACTACTATTTTCATGTTGCAATTAAATACCAAAGCTTACTCCATTATCACCTCAAGTTTCTGACCTATTTAGAAAGTTTGCTGGGAACAAATTATACTGCAATTACATTCACGGAAGTAAAGGATGTTGCCAATAATTACAAGTCATGCTTGTTGCCCACATGCATCTTACTGTTCAAAGAATGAAACATACGACATCTACAGAAATGAGATTATATAGCATAATGTATTTGTCTCAAAATGTGAAAAATGGGTCTGGGAAGAAAGATACGAATATATGTGAATTGTGTGTGTGTGTGTGTGTGTGTGTGTGTAAGTGAGTTGGCATCAAGAAGAACAACTTCCAGGAGAAGGAGGACTAACATAGGCTAAGTGTAGGTTTAGAAGGTGGCACATTTTTTGTTGGCATGAACATGCGTGAGGAGAACAGTGGAAATGGGAGTGAGCCCGGTTTCCTCTAGGGCATGTTTAAGGAACTGGAGAATGTGAGAGCAAATAGGAACGGTGGAGTGAGGGTGAGGTGAATGGATAGATCATCACTAGCTCAGGACCTCTGGCTATGCTAATTATTCTGTTGCCAACTACTCAGCCTTCCCTGAACACGCCAGATACACAAAAACACCTCTGCACCTTTGATCAAACTATTCCTTTAGCCTACAATTATCTTTTCTCCTCCCCCAGCCTATTAAAAGTCATATACCCTTCAAGTTTCCACTTAAACTCTTCTCTATGAGTCACTTGCTAATAGTCCCCCAATTAAGCTTAATTATTCCATCACCTGCACTCTGCAGTCTGTGGAAGCTGCTAGAGTCAGGCTGTTCTGTCATGCTGAATGTGGTTAGCTGTTTGCACGGCTCTCTCTTCAGAGAGAGCAGAGGTGGCGTTTTTGCAACATTCCGCGGCACAGGCGTGTGCTTTTGAATAGATTTTTCTTGGTAACATATTTTGGGCTAAGAGGAAGCAGTTTGAAAAGAGCTCTGGGATGAGATGTAAAGCTCCTGAAGGTAGTATATATCCGAAAATAAAGTGGAAGGAAGATATTTCATCTAGGGTCAGCTCATTCTTGTAACATGGTACAGACATCATGGGTCTGGGATCACAGATTTGATCTTCGTGTGATCTGTTAGCTTTTCTCTGCTCCACAATCACAGACGGGACTCTCTTCATTCCGGTCAGCCCTTTTGTGAATTTGTTCTCAATGGAAGAGTGGAGATATAGGTCCTATGCATGAAAACAAAAACAAAAATGAAAAAAAGAGATTCAATTTTCCGCCCTCTTAAGAACATAAATGTCTACTGAATATACTAAGGGCTTCTTCATAAGAATCTAGTTTTGTCTTTAACTTTGAATTTTTTTGGATGCTTTAAAACAGATACATAACCTTTCAGAGAGGCCACAAAAGAATTTCCATCAACTACACACTTACATTAAGTCACATGTCGCTCACTCTATTCATGGGCCAAAAGGTGATTCAGGACGGGCACTTTCTGTCTTAGGTCATCACTAGTTCAGGAACTGGAAAACTAACTCTCAGGGATAAGAAGGAACTCCTTTACTCCTAATACATTATTTCATGTGCCCAACACAGGCCAAAAGCATCCTCCTCTATGACACATTCAGTAGAAATGCAACTTTTTTTCCCTTTTAGTATTATTAGATATGCAGAAGAAACCATGTTACTAAAATTATTTCCTTTTTTGTGCACAGAGCTACACTCCATTTCTGATTTCCTGGCACTTAAGTGAGGCCTTCTGATTGAGTTCCAACTAATGGAATGTGAGAAGATAGTTTACGTTCCAGTTTCAGATCAGGCCGTTGGAAATCTACGACACAGGGTCCTCCCGGCTCTTTGCCCATCTGTTGACTGTGTATCAAGTCAGGGCATCCTTGAAGATGATGGAGCCACCGGTCGCCTGGGTCCCTGCATGAGCCAAGCCCCACACCTCCCTCCCTTCCAATCCAGACCCACATTAGACGGGTATAAAGCGAGAAATAAATTGCTATGTTTAGCCACTGGAATTGTGTTTTTTGCTTTTATTTGTTTGTTTGAATAAGAGTTAGCTTGCCTTAAATAATAGAATCTCCAAAAAGCTTTTCTGTTATGAACAGTGATTCTCCACACAGGGTAATCTTACCCCCCAAGGATCTTTGGCTCTCTCTGGAGACATTTTGATTGTTCCAGTCCGGTGGGGAGATGCTATTGGAAGCAGGGAGTGTACAGCAGGGATGCGACTACACCCGACAATACCCACAATAAACAGACGGCCCCCACAGCAGAGAATGAGCTAGCCCAACGTGTGAACAGTGCCAACGGTGACAGAACTTGCGTTATGAGGGTAAGCACTAGAAAGTGTCAGTTTTGTTAACTCAAAGCTGTTGAAAAACACATTGTCTTTATCTCAACATGAGTTTCATTGCAAATATAACATGAGTCCTATTGCTAATAGACTATGCTAATAATTGATAATCCTGACCTAATAGGTGGCAGGAGCCACTTACAGAAGTTACCAGGAAAACACAGTAAGCAGGGAATGGTTGTTATGCAGATTTGTTGGTGCCCTTTCCATTCAGAGGATTTTCTAGATATCTGGTCATCTTCCTCTCAACAGAGAGAGACACCCTAACAAATGCAGATTTTCCTTATATCTATAAATGTTTCTTACAAAAAAGGTAACTTCTTGGTATTCCGAGCTTCTCTTATGTTTGCTGCTTCTTCAAAATAATCAGCCTAAAATAATTTATATGTCAAAAGGGCATCTATTGGGGTGATATATTCTGTTCCCCTTCACCTAATATAACTTTCTAAAGTAAATTCAATGATAGGGATGAAACAATAGTATACCATAACAATCGTTGGGGCACTTGGGTGGCTTCGTCAGTTAAGGCTCTGACTCTTGGCTTAAGCTTAGATCATGATCTCAGGATCATGAGATCGAGCCCCATGTTGGGCTCTGCGCTGGGTGTGAAGCCTGCTTAAAAATCTCTCTCTCCCTCTCCCTCTGTCCCTTCCCCCCACGTCCCTCCCACTCTCTCTCCTTCTCTAAAACAATAACAACAACAATAAGAAATAATTGCTAAATAAAACTTAAGCAATCTGAGTTTGTCATCAGAGCACTTCCCATCCCCCTGTTTCCCTGAACTCCATTTGCAATGTTTCTTTTCACATGTGCATGCATACGCAGAAATGCCTGGTGTCTAATGTCTTCATGTTGCCTGACTCTTGACGAACTGGCATCTCTGTGAAAAACCATACTTGAGATTGAGAAAATGGTCAGGCATCAATCTTTTTTATCATCTGATATGTCACTCCTTATGCATCTGATTATCCAGGACTCATTCTCTCAAAGCCTTGTATTCTGATAAGCTGGTAACACAATAAACAAAATATAATACATATTAATAATTTTATGTTGTTTTTCTGCCCTGAATGCCCTCACTTTTTAACAGGGTCATATTATTCCAGGAAGGCAATACTGAGTTATGCAAACAGCCATGAATTGGGGAGATCCAGATTATAGCCCTAGTTAGACAACTAATTAACTAGAAAACTCAAAGTTAGGCATTGACTTTTCGATACATCATTTTTGCTACTTGTTATATGAGGAAATTAAACTGCATGGTTTCTAAGCTTCCTTTTAATCAATTTGTTTGAGCATATATTTGTGCATTAAATATTTATGGAGTCCTCCTTCTTACAGAAGCTGTGCTGGAGCTAGAGGCTAGGTGATGAGTAACACAAACATGGCCCTTCTCCTAGAGTCCTCCCAATCCTCACCTCCAGTGTGCAGGGCACAGTTTAAGGTACTATGGAGGCTTTGACAGGGTATTAGACAAGGGACTTGCTTTTAAGAACTATGGGCTGGGAAAAATGACAGAGAAACTCATGAATATAGTATGTGTCACTTTGTGGTAAGTACCGGACTAGAGTTACAAATAAAGTGCTACTGGTGACCAAAAGAAGGAAGATCTCCAAGTCCAGGAACCTAGGATATCTTCCAGAAAAAGTCAACAATTGAGTTTAGCATTGAGGATAACAAATGGAGGGGCAGGAAAAGGAATTAAATACCAAAAAGGTTGTACAAAATACTGAGCAAGAAATATTGGAATCGCGGTCCTGGAACTGGAGAATAGTACAGTTTTACTAAGTTTTAAAATGTGTGTATTAACTCATTAGAGCTGCCATAATAAAATACTATAGTATGGATGGCTTAACTATAGACATTTATTTTCTTATGGTCTAGAGGCTAGAAGTCCAAGATCAAAGTATTGTCAGGTTAGGTGTCTTCTCTTCTTGGCTTACAGATGGTCACCTTCTTCCTGTGTCTTCATATGGCTTATACTCCATGTGCAAGCTTGTTGGTGTCCAAATTACCTCTTCTTATAAGGACACAAGTCAGATTGGTTTAGGTCCCACCCTAATGACCGCATTTTAACGTAATCACTTCTTTAAAGACTATTTCCAAAAACAATCAGATTCTGATGTATTTGGAGTTAGGGCTCCAACATATGAATTTTGGCCATAACAGTGGATGAAGGCTGAAGTGAGACACAAGGCGGGAAATTGGTGAGATGGAAGTGTCATACCATTTATGTAGACTGGCTTTTCTCTGTAGGTCCCATTCAAGGATTTAAAACAAGCTCTTCCTGTCAATGAGTTCTACTTTAGAAAGTTAAATCAGGTGAAGGGAAACAGGTTATGTCACCCCAATATATGCCTCTTTGACATAAAAATTATTTTAAGCTGATTATTTTTAAGAAACAGCAGATATAGGAGATGATCTGAAAATTGAGAAGTTACCCTTCTATAAAAGAGACATTTACAGGTATAAGGAAAATCTCCATTTGTAAGGGTGTGTGTCCCTCTCTGTATCAGGAGAGGGAGATAACCAAACTTCTAGAAACTCTTATAAGTGAAGAAGGCAGCAACGAATCTGCATGACAACCATATCTTTGTTTACTGTGGTTTCCTGGTAACTTCCCATAAGGGGGTCCTGCCACCCTCAACCCCCAACATCTTTCTTTTGTCATTAGTTAAAGATGGTACTTAAAGTGGTGGCTTAGGCCATTTCAAGGGAATTACTCAGTTTTCCTGACTATCTCCCATGTATACAAGAAGTATATATGTTATTAAATTTCTATTTTGCTCCTATTAATCTGTCTTTTTTTTTTTTTTTTTTTTTTTTTTTTTTTTTTTAGTAAGGGTGTCCTACCCAAGAACCTAGAAGGGTAGAGATAAAATTATTTTTCCTCCCTCACACAGGCAACAAGAGGATAGTGGAGATGGGAATGATATAGTAATTCTCTCTGAAGAGTAAAAGTGGAAGACATTGAGAATTTATTGGATATGATTTGCAGAAGAGAAAGAAGAGTCAAAAGATAAGGCACATTTTCCTAAGTTTTTCCTCAGCAAATGGGATCCAGTGATTCTAATATGGGAGTCAGAAGATAAATGGACTTCTGTGGCTTATGACACCTTGGGTTCCAGGGACACTGAGATGGAGGTTCTGCTGGTTATAAGAAAGGTGACCAGGAGACAGCACCCTGGTTAGAAGTGTGGGTAGGAAGAGTGGGCCACCAGTTTAGAGGTGATACAGGCAACTCCAGAATGAGTCAGGTTGCCAACAGTTCCATGTGTAGGAAGAAAAAGAAAATGGACCAGGACAGGGAATGACTATGTGAGAGGTTCTGGCACTGCCATAAAAGAATGTTTTCAAAATGGTTCATGTCCTTCACACTCCCTGCATTGACAGCTGCCATTTTTGCTCATAAGGGAAAGAGGGTTGGCTGAGTAGAGTGGGGTCACCAAGACTCCATTTGCATCACAATGAAGCGTATGAGCAGACACTTCCCACAAAACCTAACATTTCGCAGAAAGAAATGGCCCATCCAATGCTAATTTGGAGATTTTCTTTTAATTAAGCATATTAGTGTAGAGTACACACAACCCAGAGATTCCTGTCCAAGAGCCTTGAAGTCAGGTAGTCACCCTTCTGAACTCTGTTCTCTGGCTTCCCTCAGGGCAAGTCACATTTTCAATGGAAGTTCTTCTCTCGGACCCTATTAACATTATCTTTCTAGATCTGTCATCAATAAAGTATGATTTTAGTCTGCTGGAGAATACATACTCTGGTCCATTTCAATTCCAGAAGATTTTGGCTTTGGCCTTTGTTAGCCCCTGAAACTCTACTCCCTTAATTGCGTCACTCTGCCTTACTTGTTAGGAAGTTCTCGATGGAAAGTGGGTGCTTTCATGCAAACGAATGTGACCTTATCTCCCCACTTTCCCACTCAGCATCTCATGTCTCTTCTCCTCCTCCCTTTCCTCTCTTGGAATGCAATTTATTTTAAGTTACTCTGAAGAGATGCTTCAAGTTGATACTAACTAGTTCTGATCTTTCCCGTCCCCTTCCACAAGCTCTGTAGGAAAACTCCAATTGCAAAATAGCAAATAAACGTTACCAAACCTCTCAGGGAAGCTAAATAAATGATCGGATGCTCACTCCAGCAAACTAAATTATCAGAATCCTCTCAGGCATGCGTCTGACTTTGACAATCTTCCTATTCCTCTGACTCTCCTATCGAACTGACCCCTGGACACCAAGCCAAATTTATAAGTCTTGTCACACAGAGCCAGGATAGGTCATTATAACTGGAAGTCCCAGACTTGGATTACCAGAGAACATGAAAAATGGCATTCATCACTCAATTACAGGTTTAAGGGCTATGCAGACACTCTCAGGAGTTAAGATCGGCAGCTCTCGCCAAATTAGAATTGACGATGTCTTCACTACTGTATTTGAGTTTACCACTTTGGAGTACTGAGTTATATGATGAAATTATTGAAAAGGTAAAAAGATTAAAGCAATTGAGATGGAGCAAAGGACAAGGTTTATGTATGGAAGGGCATGACTGTTTGAAAACAAATAAAAATCTGTGTTTACTGACAGTGGTGAGATATGTACATTTCAAAGGTTGATTAAGATGTGGAGGGCACAAGAAACCACTTCTTTCATAATTCAAGCTAAAATTGTAAAAGCCAGCAAATAGAAAAGAAGAATCCTAATGGGATCAATGCATGTATAAGTGAGTGTGTTTTCCTTTAATGAAAATAAACGGACTTGAGCCAATACAGAGTATTTCTGCTCTTTTAGGCCGAACCATATGTTCCCAAACACTTGATAATGATAATATTCCCCACCCCTCCAACACTGGCTTACAGCAACCTGTGTTGAATTGCTATCGAAGCGAACAGTCCTCGGGAAATGGAAAAGCTGTTCAAATCTAACACGACAACCTAAGAAACAAATTCCTTTGCGGGAAAGCTGTGGAAACTTGATGAATGGAAAGTTTTCCACTATCTCTTGCATCACTGGAGTTGAAGCCTCTCTATCTTTTATTCTTAATTGGCCAAAATAACCTGGACTGTTGGCCAGCCACAATAAATTCTTGGTTTGAAAACAAAAAACAAACAAAACCCAAAAAACTATTACTCAAAGCAATGAAAGTTCTCCCTGGGGAGGAAAAAGAAAAACCTGCAAAATGGTTGTGGAACATGAATTTCTAAATAAAAATCCTTTTAATTTGTCTTGGGTGTTGAAGTGGGGGAGGGGAAAGTGCAGCAAGTGGAGTTTGTGTGCTTTGCAAGCAGTTTCCGAAAATGACAATGCCAGGCCTATTTACCTCTTATAATTACCTGTCACCAAGCTTCCAGAGACTGGCTGGAGAGAAGGGAGCTGCACGCCTGGCAGCGCAGTGCTGATGAAGAGATAAAAATTGGGGACATGCCTGGGGCTTGCTCGTCCTGACTATGCTGTGTGGGGAGATGTGCCCGCTGACATAGTCCCCCGGTAGATAAAGCGGTTAAGCAGCCACAAGCAACAGCACCTATGCTCCAGGGTCAAAAGAAAGTGTCAGAGGAGCCTGACGACTCCGCCAAGGAATCAGAGCCACTTCTATATTTAAATGCACTGAGTGTTTTTGAAAAAAGAGAAATCTCTGAAGTTGTGTCGGTTTGATTTATTGACTAGTGTAAATCATCTTTTGTTGTAATGGCCAGTTTTACTTTAGATTTAGAGACTCTGCATGCCATCCTGCTTCCCTCCCCGCCCCACTAGATTGCCAGCCCAGTTGCCTCCTGAGGAAGCTGAGAGATTTCTTGGAGTGCTGTATCGCACTCCTTGGACGTGTTTGGCCATTTTCATGGCTCAACGACAGGTCCAATTTTTGGTCTTGAGTACACCTACTTTTAAAAGATAGCACTCTTGCAAACAGAAGGTGATCTGGGGGTATTCAGGGCTACCCAAGCCCTCTGAACTTACCCTTATGATGTGAATTATGAATTAGGTGAAAGGATCCAACCCAGGAATCAGAAGACCGGATTTTAGGATATACTTTCCATCTTAATTGGATGAGTTCAGAAAAAAAAAAAATTCATTTCTCTCATTTTCTTCATTTATAAAACATGAAGTGTAATCTTTTGTCTCTCTGTTTCTGAAGTCGACTGCCAAGTATAAATGAGATACTATAAGTGAAATTGTATTTTGATCTCTAAAGCACCCTGCAAGCTATAATGTGACAATAATGGCAGGGATACGCACTGCTTCCTGGCAAGCAGCAAGGGTGGCGATAAAAGGCAGCTCTAGCTGTTGTGCTGTCTGCTGTTTTTCCATTTGGATACACTTACCTTTATTCCAAATTTAAAGGTTAAGGTGGATCGTTTTTATTAGTAGTTGTGAAATTGTTAATTTAATATACAGCTAGCTAATAGTGTTTATGTGTTGATTCATATATTTATTTATTCACTTGTTTGATTTGTTCTCTGGCATATTTTTAGCCCTCCAGGGACCTCATATCCCTTGATCAAGTCCCCCTCACACCATACCAGGTCTTTGTTCAAGAATACATAAAAATTTAGCTTCTGAATAAAGACATCAGCTACCCAAACAAAAGAAGACATAGGAGGTCTTTTTATTGTACTAAATGATAGTCCTTTGTAAAAGAGATTTGCAGTAAGTTACAAGGAGATGGGACTTATAGAGGATCTTTTTGAATCTGTGTCTTTAGAAGAATAACTAAAAGGCGGCGTGTCAACACACATGGGTGTAAAGAAAAGAGAGAACCATATATGGGCTTATTTTCCATCATGTGCCTATCTGGTTTTGTATTTGGGTCTTCCCCTAATTTGGATATGACCTCATTTTGCATTGAACTGATGTGGAAGATATCATTATAATAAATACACCAAAAGAATTAGGTTGGGAAGCTTCAGATCCCTTGGAAGACGTTCAGGTGGCCCTGCTACAGCCAGGATTTCTGTAGCTAAATGATCCAGTCACACTTTTCTCCACAAGCATTGACTGGTGAAACTATAAACCAGTGGGTTCAGAAGATCAGCATATTTTCAGAAGGATGGAGAAGGTTGGAATACAGATAGTACTGCCAAAGTAAAATGAACTTCTGAGTCAAATTAATTACTGTCTATAAAGTATCCATGTGGTTGAAACTTGACAAGAGTATACAACTTGATTAGAATTCATATTGGCTTCTTGAAGAGTTGTATGCATTTTTATTGTACACTAGAGACACAATAAAACCATAACCTAGAAATTACTAGAATACAAGCAATTAAGCGGCCTGAAAATAAGATGACGACTATAGCAGGCATCTATTGAGTTAAGATGGAAGGGAAGGAAAAATATTTCTTTGGTTCAACACTAGATTTTTATGTCAATAAAATCAAATGACTAAACGCTAGAATTAGAAGGACCGGACTAGAGCCAAGTGACACTCATCTTGAGATGGTATGCTTGCATCAAGCACGATGTGCGTAACATTCTTCAGAAATCATAGCCAAACTCTAATCCTTCAGATTTTGTGTATTTTATGGTGATCTTGCTCTGCTCCATTTAAGGGGATGTTTGAGACTGTGATGCTCATACATGGATAGAAGACGTTGATAGTGGCCGATATGGAAACAAAATACCACAAGGGGTATTGACAATAAGACAGAATTATCTTGAACTTACTGTATTAATAACAATCATTAATGAATAATTAATTAATAACAAGAAAATGAGTCTTCCTGTAGCATAAATAATTAGCTTAAGGGTAACTCCCCTTGAAATGTGGATGCAACTATATTATGTCTAAGGTTGAAGACCAAACCTGCAACATGAGGGTCTCAGGAAAACTCTACCTTTGTTCAGGTACCACTGTACACTCTGTAATGTGCATCATTCACTAATAGGGACCAGAATTCATAGTCGAGTGGGTTAGGTAAAAAATCTACTGAATTCTCCAAATGCCGATTTGAACCCTGCTGACCACACATTGATTTTTAGCACTTAGTATGGTAGTAGGCACTCAATATGTATTTCCAGAATCAATACCTTACCTTGGTCTACATCCAAACTTCAGACGAATCGTTTTACATTTTATTCCTTTGCATTGGAATGGATATATCGATGACAAAGCATTTTTACAACCACATCATGGATGTGTTGTTCAAAATTCTGGCTTTAAAATACAGAGGTATTATGACCCCTAAAATCATATTCTTGAATTATTTCTAATGCCCCAGCTAGGTTTTTCCACTCCTTTTTGCTATATCATATTCTGGGCAACATGGAACACGTCGGTTGTTTCACTTTCCTTGAATGTGGTAATGATGTGCAAAAGGCCCTCCGCCTATGAACACCTGTAAATGATTGATGTAGTTGCAGAGGGGAAAATTGATTGCTGTCATTTCCTAGGCTGAGCGTTAGCTGGATGATGTCTCTCTTCCCCCCTATAAATGATCCCTCAGCTGCTACCGCTGGGGTTAAAATCTATTTCTTTGCAAACAACTGCTCCATTTCCAGGATACTGCTGTTTATCTCTTTTTGTATGCTTTACATGTTGATTGTAATAGAAAAATCTCAGTGTCAAATGATACCAGGAATAAGAAATAGAACTCGAGACATATTTCTTTTCTTTGTACAGCCTGTATCCCTTTCTCTGGTACCTTTTGTTCATTTTGCCAAAGACTCTTACTGTCCTGCTGAAGTGTATTCTTAGGTGACTATTCTCTTTATTGTGGTTCTTGTTTTCAGTTTCCCACGAACGGGAAGTCATCACACCTGCTAGGTAGGTATTACTTTGTTCATGAATAGGGTTACCGTGTGGGGAGGATAGACTAGAGAGAATGCAGCAACAAGAGGGAAAAATGCTTTCTAAGCATGTTTTCGTTTTCTCTGCTGATTACTTTCAAAGCCCCTGGGCTCACATTGTGACCTCTGATTTAGGCATGTTTTTGTGGTTCTGCGTTGATTGAGACACTGCTGTGTTGGGCTGACTTTTCTTCCAGCTGAGACGGTAAAGCACAGCAGCACAATAGAACAGAATTGGAATTAAGGAGCATGCAAATTGTGTAAGTCAGGTCCATGGGCAGACAATAGCCCTTCACTCTGGCTGTAGTTGATAACCTAGTGAAGGAAGGCTGTCGCTTGATTGGATTAAGCCTGCTATTGCACATGCACAAAAGGCCAAAATTAAACAGAATTGTCTCTGAAACAAAGGGAGAGTTTCTGAAAATAGCTAGAGAAAGGGCACATTTTCTCCAAACCCTTCTGCAATGGGAAGAGCAGCTCTCAAAAGAGCTTGCAGAATCATTGGAATGTATATTTGAAAATAGGTTTGTTCTTTGACGAAGGATAACTTAGTGAAGTAAACTTGGGTCAAACAATGGAAATAATGCTCCATAAGGGAAACAAAACACTGTTTTATAAGGAAAAAAAGGAGCTTGCTGGGTTAGCAACTTAAAGAACTTTGATAGCATGAGAAGTTCTGCCACTCATCCCAAAAGGTATTTGTAAATTCCCCATGGTAAAGCCTTCTGGCTTGGGCTTCATTCATACATGCTCTTGGAACTTAGACATTTTGCAAGGTCCTTTAAAGCAGGTCTAGACTTATGGAAAAAGAAAGAGATGGCCCGAGGAGAATAAATTGAAAAATGATTGAGTAGAAAGGAAATTTAAGAGCCAGTAATAAATAATATGAAGATGACTTATGATTCAATCAATCCAATTAATTTTTTAAAAATCAGTAATGCCTTAAATATTTGGCATTGTGAGAAGTACTTCACATATGTCATTGTATTTGGTCCTTACAACATAATTGCATGTAGCTACTATTGTTCCCATTGTAAATATTAGGCATCAAATTAGGGCTATGTTAGATGTTAATTCAATAATTTATATAAGATTACACAGCTAGCAAATGTCAGAGATAAAGGTTGAGCACAGCCTGTACTGGAAAGCCCATACTGTTGATCACTGCACTATTATTTCCCAAAATGAGATCTGCAGAACTGAGTTCTTAGAAGCAGTCTGCAGAAATATCTCTAACAAATTAAACAATCACCATAAACTATAACCTGTATAATCTCTATTGCACCCTTCCTCCCACCTTGGTGAGTCACGTGGGATATTCATTAAAGTACTTAGAGTTCTGAAGTTAACAAATCTATTGTACTTTTTAGAAATCCAACATTTCCCCAATATAATTGATAAAAATCCTCTGTATAGCACCAACCAGAAGCATCCTCATTTTCCTATGCTATTGGTCAATGATTCCCTGTTTAAAGAAAGATGTATCAAGTCCCTACCAAGTCAAAGTCAATGTGTTAGGCTTTGTTCACAAATGTAGCCTCTGCCCTTGAAGAGTATACAACCAAGCGAGGGGTTAAGGGTACAGAAGATATCTGTAATGATGATTACAATTGAGTAGAGAGAGGCTAACAGCCATGGAAGAAAGCATGAAGGGGCAGGTCAGGGATTTTGAGTTGTTGTCAACTGCGGATAGTAGGTGACAAATAATTGGTGCACAAATGTCAATGTGGTATCTGTAGCGTAAGTATATTTTAATTGCCAATAACTTTGATATCTCCTAATAAAGAGAAAAAAATTTTAGATTTTGTTCAATCAAATGGTTTATGACTAGTAATGAAGCATGATGATTATATGGTATCCAATCAGAGATTAATGTTGGGAAGATGATTGCTACTATTAATGCGCCAGATCCGAATCATGAGATGTATGTTGAATATGCCAGTGTTTTCTTATGGCTTTAATAAAGAAACTCATACCCAGGCCAGACATTTTTCTCTATATATGGAAGATAATAATTTTAAGCTATTTTGTTCTACCAATCCCCCAAAGGTCCTTGCATTCTACTTAAAAATCTGTGTGTGTGTTGATCTCAAATGGTACTGAAAAGTCTACATGTTTGAATTTATACTAGATACTGTGATTATTATAAAGCTATATCAGAACTTGGACCCTCATATTAAAAATAAAATTATATATATTCAAATAGATGGCTTTCTTAAGAATTTGTAATTCAGGTCAAATAGACTGTGAATTGAAAACCAAAGCCCTAAGAGTAAACGAAGTCAGATATCGTGCAAAACGTCCCTCCAAAAATTATAAACTTAAATCATGAAATGGAAGAAAGAATTGGGTAAGTCAGATAATATGTAAGAAAGCAGAGTTCTTCAATAAATCTTGAACATTCACATCCTAAGAATCAGGTTTTGGCAAAATCTGAGAATAATTAGCAGTATCAGGCAAGATTGGCTTCAGAATTTTGCAATGTACTCAACACACACACACACACACACACACACACACACACACACACACACTGATGGCAACAGAAGTAGATTAAAGCGGGACTTTTGTTATTTTTTGAAGACTAGATATCCTGTCCCTGAGGACATGCCTTTCCCAGTCTTTGGAGCTGCATATTATCTGTTAAAAGGCAATTGCTGAAAATTCAGCTCATAGATGGGTATCTTCTGGGATGGGCAATGTATAGAAGGCATCTCATTGCTTTTTGAACTATTGGTTTATGGAACAACTACCTGATACTTTTAAGTTTTGATTTAACACATACAATCAGATTAAGTGAACTTTAGCGTGTTCTTTTTAGAGCTTATGCTCACTAAAAGATTTTCAGTATTTGAGTCCAGAACAGAAGATCAGTGTTTATATTTGTTTTTTGAGTAAAGTATCCTTATGAAGGCAAGTCAGTTCTAAGTAGGATTAGTGTGATTCTTGGCAGTATCACTTTAACTTTCCCCATTCCTTATCCAAATTTGGCTTTCTACCGAATGACCATAACAGACTGGAATGACTAAAACAGAACAAGTTGGAGCCTCTCGGGTAAGGATTTACAAAGGTCAAACTATCAGGGACATTTTGTTATTCCCCTCAGCCTAGTCTCTTTTAGGCACCAGAATGAAGAGCAGAAGAGATCTTACTGAGGTATCTGCCTGAGGGTGTTCTGAACTCTTGTCTGTTCAAGAGAAATTGAGGACAAAACATTGGGTTCAGTGACGTTCCATTTTGCATAGAAATAAGTACTTGGATCTTCTTAGAACAGCTGTTTTGGATAGAACTGACTTGTGTAGTAGACTAAGGAGGGAATGAGTCATTTAGCAGAGTCCTAATCAAGCTACCCACTTAGATGGGTGAAATTAAGCTCTTCCAACACCAGGCTTAGAAGCAGAGGTTTATTTATTAGGGATAAAATTCATAAGTGGAAAGTAGTGGCACCGCAAATTTGAGGATTCTTTGGTAAGAAATCTCAGAAAGCCAACTCGAATCGACTTCAGATTAATAACAGTGGGATATTTGTTTGCCAACATATCCAGGAAACCCAGGGGCTGATCATATTCTATGTTGGATTTTAGGGCCAAAATAATGTTGGGATTCTCTCTCTATCTCTCTGTCTCTGTCTCTGTCTCTGTCTCTCTCTCTCTCTCTCCAGTCTTTCTTTTTCTCTTATTTTCAGCTTTGCTTATTTCTGTTTCTCTTTGTATACCAATTTCATTCTAGCCCTGTCACAGATAGGCTTGGTCATGAATATTTTCCACACCAAAACCTTACAACCTATAACCCCAAAAGAAGAAAATACATTCTTTCCCCGCAACTATCTACCAAATCAGATAGACTCTAATTAGCTCTCCTGGAACTTGTATTTAACTCTTGGACTGATCACTTTGCATAGCGGTAAGGAGTATTATGATTAACCAGAATAGGTCATGTGCCTGCAGTCCTGGCCAGTGGGCTTGTATAAACTTGGAAATTTTCAATTTTATAAGAAATAATAAGGAGAGGGACAGGTAGTTTTCCAGTTGTTAACATGATTTGGGCAGAAAAACACAACAGTGGTTCCCATTATTGTGACTATTAGATATAAAGCAATATATTCTCACAGTCATGAATTTAGCTAGCAGAGGACATACTGATAAATATTACTTTCAGATCTTGCACTGACTAATACTAAGACTTCTCCAAACTGGTTCCGTGTTTAAGGGAAAACTAAGAAGTCAAACTGGGTTGCAATGGATCATTGGTAACAACAAAGACATACAGGACATCAGCCCCAGCCTGCGGCCAAGTTTCAATCCTGCCATGATGTTTCCCTTGAGATCCATTCACCAGAGACAAAGGCTTCCTGGTTCTTCCTTTATCTCCCCTAAAACAGCTGCATGGAAGCAAGGTTTTATTTCACATTGATCTGATTCTTCTATCTTTCTTAGTATAATAAAATTTAGGAGCTCGAGCAACTAACACATTTTCTGGTACGCAGTAATGATTACAAGGTTGTTACAATTGCTTTCTTATCACAGAACTTGCAATTCTGGTAGAAGTAACTGGATGCTCACTCTCCTTTATCTCTCACAGTGTGATAATCACAAGTGGAATACTTAGGAATTTTGAATACACATGCTGCTTGCCAGTGGGTTTTGCATCTTCCTCTGATCTCTATGATATAGCAATTGCGATGTATTTTGTTCGTAATGTAAAGTTAATCTAAATAGTTAAAAATAAGCTTGAAGGGGCGCCTGGGTGGCACAGTGGTTAAGCATCTGCCTTCAGCTCAGGGCGTGATCCCGGCGTTATGGGATCGAGCCCCACATCAGGCTCCTCTGCTATGAGCCTGCTTCTTCCTCTCCCACTCCCCCTGCTTGTGTTCCCTCTCTGCTGGCTGTCTCTATCTCTGTCGAATAAATAAATAAAATCTTATAAAAAAAATAAGCTTGAAGATAATTTGAGATATCAAGCCTACTTTGGCAACTGAAGTATATTTACAGATCTGCTAATTAACTGTAGGTAGTTACGACTTTTAACTTCACGTATAAAATGTCCCTTAATCTTCCGTATGCCCTTGGAGTGTTTACTCTGATATTTTCTTTTTCAGTTCTACGTAGATTTATTTCATTGGTTTATATGAGCAAATTCCCATATGAATGGAAAGTAAACTAGAGTTAAAGACTGGGAAGCAGGTTTCTTATTTCAGTTGTCCCCCTTGGTTCTGTCTGTTTTAACATCTTTTCTCCGTTTTTATTGAGAAAGAACTGATACATGTTACCACGTAAGTGTAAGGTGTACAGCATGATGATTTGATTTACATTCACCGTGAAGTAAAGACCACAATAGTTTCAGCTGACATTCATCTTCCCATATAGATAAAATAAAAAGAAAAGAAAGAAGAAAAGAATACAGGGAAAAATGTCTCCTTGTGATGAGAGCTCTTAGGGTTTACTTTTAACAATTTCCCTATGGGGGAGTCTGGGTGGCTCAGTCCAGTAAGCGTCCAACTCTTGATTTTGGCTCAGGTCATGATTTCAAGGTCATGAGATCCAGCCCCACATCAGGCTCTGCACTGGACAGGGAGCCTGCTTAAGATTCTTTCTCTCCCTCTTCTCTCTCTGCCCCTCCCCCTTCTCTCAAAACAAAACAAAATTCCCTACATACCATACAGCAGTGTTGGCTATGTCATCATGCTTGTACATCTCTAGTACAAATTTATCTTATAACTAGAATCTTCCCCAATCCCCGCTCTCCCCACCCTCCACCTCTGGTAACCACAAGTCTGATTTCTTTTTCTAAGAGTCTGGTTGGTTTGGTTTATTTTTATTTTGTGTTGTTTTTATAGATTCTATGTATAAGTAAAATCGTAAAGTATTTGCCTTTCTCTTATTTTATTTAGCATAATGAAAAAAGATTTTATATATATATAAAACTTCTTCAGCCATTCATCCATCAGCGGACACTTAGGCTATTTCCACATCTTGGCTATTGTAAATAATGCTGCTATGAACATTATGGCGCATGTATCTTTTCACATTAGTGTTTCTGTTTCCTTTGGATATATTCCCAGAAGTGGAATTGCTGGATCATATGGTAGTTCTATTTTTAATTTCTAGAGGATGCTCCGTACTGTTTTCCATAGTGACTCTGCCAATTTACAATCCCACCAAGAGTACGCAAGTGTCCCTTTTCTCCCCATCCACTATAAGCATTTATTATCTCTTATCTTTTTGATGACAATCATTCTAACACGTGTGAGGTGCTATCTCATTGTGGTTTTACTTTGCATTTCCTTAATGACTAGTGATGTTGAGCAACTTTTCATGTATCTGTTGCATTTTGTATATATCCTTTGGAAAAATGTCTATTCAGGTCCTTTCCCCCCTTTTAAATTGGGTTATTTGTTTTTTGCTATTGACTTGTATGAGTTCTTTGTACATTTTGGATAATAACTACTTATCAGATACATGGTTTGCAAATAGTTCTTTTTTTTCTCATTTCATAGGTTGGCTTTTCATTTTGTTGATGATTTGTTGATGTAGTTCCAGTTGTTTATTTTTTATTTTGGAGAAGAAGTAAAAGTATAAAGTATATGAATTCTATTAAAGTTAAGTTGTTATTCGTTTAAAATAGGGTAATCTAAGTTTCAGATATTTTATGTAAGCCTCATGGTAACTACAAACAGAAAATCTTACAAGCAGGAGGGGCTGCTCCAGGTTACTCTTAATTTCCCAACCAGGTTCTCTGGTCGAGAGGGGCTGGGAGTTACCTTCAGCCTTGGCTGTGAATCACCATCAGATTTTCGGGAGCCGAGCCTTGTAGATTTCCCTGCAATCCTCATGGTACAAGATCTGAGTAAGGACTCCCACAAAACAACCCACAATACTGAGAGAGGCTCTTTGCCTCCCCCTTCCCCACCCCTAGGATGTCATTTCCCACTGGAGGAACTGGAGGCTCAGGAGAGACCTCTCTGAGTAGTGCTGCTTTGGGCAGGCGGAGGGACAATGTGTTCAATGGGTAGCTGCCTCTCTCACTCTTCTAACACAGTCTGTCTTGGTCTCCCGGATGCAGGGGGGCTTCAGCCTCACCCCTGTGTTCTCGGATACTCTCAGTGGTGTCTTGTTCTTTAGCAGATGTTCGTTGTTCTCCTGAGGGGAAGCAAAGTCAGGGATGACTGATGTCACCATCTTGGTGACATCACTCTGTGTTTTAGCATTTTAAAAGTACCCTTGGCCAAAATGGAAGACTTAGACTTTTTTCATTTTATTTCCACAATTAAATTTTAAAAGGATTAGGAAAACATATGTAATGGAACAGGAAGAGAAGAAACTCTTATGTGGCTGAATGCTGCTTACACACAATTCTAAAACCAGTGACTTTCCCACAACTTTCATTCCTCTTGACTGGACTACAACTTTAGGACTTCTTCCCATCAGCATAAGAAATAAGAATATTCTAGCATAACCCATTCGGGAAGGAACCCAAAATATTTATTAAAATATCAAATATTTTTGAATATCTAAACCATCTTAGATACTTATCTATCTAGTCTCTTTTTAATGCTTCAATAGGAAAACTCTGGAAGTTTTCTGAGAAAAAAATAAAACAAGACGTTGTAGTTAAACAAGGACCCTGTGCTTGGCTCTCTGAAGACTGCAGTTTACACAGCCAACCTGGATGTGTGATCAACAATAGGAATTCTGTACACAGAATCTATGAGGATTTTTTCCGTTCTTGGTATGGACATTATCAGGATCACTCCTTTCTCTTTTAATTCTGGATGGCATCTGTACTCTGGATCTGAAATGACCTTCACTTGCCCCCCACTCCAAACTCCAGGTGTCAGAGAACCCAACTCAAATTTATTTGTACGTATCAGTGTTTCCTAAGTGGTTAACACTCATCACAATAGCTCTTACCTCATTCTGTTACATGCTTTATAATATTCAACACACTTTGGGTTTGCAGTAAATGTTACCGACTAAATGTTTGTATTAACTATACAAACCTACATTTTCAAAATACCAACTACGTGTAGTCCTGTACCACAGAACTGTTTGTCTGATTTCAGGGTCCAGACTTTACTTTCTTCCCACAATTCCTTCAAAGTTTGCTTACTGGCCAGTCTTGTGATGATATTTCTCTCTGTGATACCACTTTGCAATTAATATTAGTTCTCATACTTCTGATAATGGCACCTGGAGTTACCTAGTGTGAAATGGTGAAATGAACATTTTCTTTGGAAAGCTGGAAAAACCTGTTTTTGAATCCAACATAGTTCCTCTGAACGCAAGTTCCTGGTGTGGTTTAAGATCATGATTTTAAGCCGGTCTCTCTCAAAGGGGCAGTATTGCGAAAGTTGCAAGCCACTGTTCACACATTGAGCTTACTGTAATGTTACAATAAGTAGTTTTCTTTTTTAATATGACTATTCACTGCATCTTTGTTGTTATTGTTCATGCACCTGGAGGCTACTTGGCAATGGGTGCACACATACAAAACAAGAAGGCAGCAAGTTCCGTTGCATGATCATAATCTAGAAACGGCAAGCCCTGTGACAGAAATGACTCTCACCTACTATTCTGCTTTTTCCTGAAATGCACATGTTCACATTCACAAATGAGTTTGCCTCAAGCTTTTAGGACAAGCACAGCCCTGTGTTGTCTCGAAGGAGAAATAGTCAAAAAACTAAGATAGTGTATATAATAAGCATGCTCAATTCACTCAGCTGCAATTCACGGGAAATTTTAACTGGACTCAAGCCATGTAGCGTATTAACTCATTTCTTCACATTATTGCATTTGAAGCGTGTGTGTGTGCGTGTGTGTGTGTGTGTGCATGTGCATGTCTGTGTGCATCTACAACTGTTGGAAATAGATAAAATCACTTTCTAAAAGCAGCCTGAAGTTTCCCTGGCTTACCTTAGAAGAGTTACTGAAAGAAACTAAACTAATGACTAATCATCCCACTTTCTTTTCTTTGCAGTTGGACGATCAACGAAACACCTTGGTTCCTTTGTACTCTCATTTTGGTCATTGAGTAATATTGCCTGGCTTCATATTCGAACTTTCTGATACAGAGGACAGTGGGCATCTTTCTGACCTAGAGAGGAAAATAAAGCCAGTGTATGCCACACTTTTCTTAAGAGACTCTAGAGGTAGGGGCGCCTGGGTGGCACAGCGGTTAAGCGTCTGCCTTCGGCTCAGGGCGTGATCCCAGCGTTATGGGATCGAGCCCCACGTCGGGCTCCTCCGCTGTGAGCCTGCTTCTTCCTCTCCCACTCCCCCTGCTTGTGTTCCCTCTCTTGCTGGTTGTCTCTATCTCTGTCAAATAAATAAATAAAATATTTAAAAAGAAAAAAAAAAGAGACTCTAGAGGTAAATTAACTCTTCAGTTTGGATTCCCCACGTTGAGAGCAAAGATTGAAACATAATCACAAAGAGGTTGCAAAGTATCTATAAAGAGGAACCAAACAAAACAGCTTCTTGGGGAGACAGTTTATGGTTGTTAATTTTTTGTTCACTTTTTCTGATTGTATGAATTTATTCTTAATGTCTACCATGGATTCTCATAAGATAAATATTGTAGAATGTGTAAAATGATGCTTCTTATAACATGTAGAATATATAAAATGGTAAATCTGTAGCTGTCTTTTTAATTCATTTATTATCCATAAATATTTAATGAGTAACTAAGATATGCCAGACGCTGGCATGACCATGCCAGTGGTCATGTTTGGAGATACAGTGCTGTTAAGTCAATGTCCCAAATTCAAAAACACAAAATCCAGGCCGGGTGTCAAACAAAATAAGAGATTATGTCAATGGGGGCGCCTGGGTGGCACAGCGGTTAAGCGTCTGCCTTCGGCTCAGAGCGTGATTCCGGCATTGTGGGATCGAGCCCCACATCAGGCTCCTCCGCTATGAGCCTGCTTCTTCCTCTCCCACTCCCCCTGCTTGTGTTCCCTCTCTCGCTGGCTGTCTCTATCTCTGTCAAATAAATAAATAAAATCTTTAAAAAGAAAAAAAAAGAGATTATGTCAATGAAGTGATTTAGTTGTGAGGATACAATTTAGGGTATAATGGATTCTGGTAGATGGGAAACAGGAAGGATAGCAGATTGAGATTTAAGGGTAGATAAGCAAAAGATTTCTGAAAAGTATGGGCGGGGTCTTAAGTAATCAATAGGAAACATTTAATAGTAGCAATAACAAAATCCAGTAGAACATATGGAATTTCATGTATTTCTGGCAATACTTTGTGAATGTTATTCCACATAACCAATTTTTAAATAAAATTTTGGCATCAGTGAGTTTAATATTTTATTTTCTAGAGAAAAAAAACATAGAGTTAAAATATTCATTTTACCCAGATGCTTTTTTCTTGCATCAAAACTGAGTAGGCAGATAATTCTGTCATGTCTACTCAAAACTTAGGGGACAGACTGCAGAAAGATTTACTCATTCAATCAATCATTTTTTCATTCCAAAGGTATTTATTAAGTAACACAAGGTGCTGTAACTATTCTCTACTGCTTTACATAAAATCAAATGAATAAGCTTAGAGTAAGTAAGACAAAGGATGTCATCTGAATTATTGACAAAATAACTGTAATGATTAAAAGCAAATTCTAGGGACCTCTGAGTGGCTCAGTCGGTTAAGCATCCAACTTTTGATCTCAGCTCAGGTCTTGATCTCTGGTTGGTAAGTTCAAGGCCTGTGTTGGGCTCCATGCTGGGCACGAGCCCACTTCAAAACAAAACAAAACAAATTCTAGGTAACCAGTAAAAGTTGACTATATTTTGTATTGGTCAAATCACTTAACTGCCACTAGTTAAGAGGAAAAATAGGAAGAAAAATAACATATTCAGAATTAAACAATCAGCATTATTATAAGAGAGAAGCACATTTCTCTAAGGGGTGACACTGGACTCAGAATTAACTCCTTTGAAAGGTCATATAAACTAGTTTCTTGAATGCCTTAGTCATTTGTTCAGATCTGAGACAAATTCAACTAAATCGAAAATTATTTTCCTTATTAATATTTATTTTCCCCTCACAGGAAAACCTGGGGAGGGGGAACTATTTTCTCTATGTGATTGTAAAACTAAAATAGCCTTATCTGTTAGAGAGAAAGAGATACTGATTTATTATTTCCTCTCCTAGCGTCAGTTTTCATTGCAGTGTGTAAGTTTTTATGTTGATGGCAGCTATCTCAGATAGTACTTTTTCTAACAAATGCTCTGGCCTCCTCATAGGAAATGAGGTGTATGTGGCTGATTGCTCTTTGAGATGAGTGATGGAGAGGATACTCTGGATTTTGCCAACACCTCCAATGGTATCCACATCATCAAATCCTACGGAAATTTCTGCACCTCGTCATTTTCCACCTGTCAACAACACATTCGTGATCGCCACAATTTGTTCACATAGCACTCCTGGCTTTCCTCCTCCTCTGTCTGCCAGCTTCTTTTCTGTTTTGTTTGTTTTCTTGTTTGTTTGTCTGTTTTATTCCTCTTCATCCTGGCATCTAAATGTAGGTGCACCCAAGGCCTTGGTCTTGTTAACTCGTCTTCTCTCTCTATACTCTCTTGCTAATTGATCTTACCTAGTCTTATAGCTCGAATATCATCTCTACTTGACAATTTCCAAAGGCTGTTTTTTTTCCCAGTCTGGACCTCTGTAATGAAGTCTAGACTTGTGTATCCAACTATTAGTTTGAAGTATCTACTTAAATGTCTAAAAGGCTCAAATTTAATATGTTCAAAAATAAAGTTTTAATTCAAAATGTACCTAATCTTCTTCTGGTTGACTATCTCAAAAGAAGGATTTCTACACTACCATTTTATTTGGTTGAAAACCCCGATATCATCTTGGTATCATGACCTGGTGTCACTCTCTCTCTCACTTGAGGCTAACCTGTTATTAAATATGTCTTTGAATTATATGCAAACATGGCCACTTTTCATCACTTTCAATCGCCTTCATTATAACATGGTTATTATCAGTATATCTCAAATAGTTTCCCTGAAACCATCTTTGTCCCCCTATTATCTCTTCTTCCCATCTCAGGGTGATGCTAATACAATATATATGAGATTATACCACTTCCGTCTCAAACCTTCAACTCACTGTGTTCTTGGCCCTTTATGTTGCAGCTTCCAGCTCTCCTTCTACTTCCTTCTTTTACCACTGCCTACCTTGATCACTCTACTCCGCCACATCATCTTCCTTGTCTGCCCTTAGACACACTCACCTCAGGCCTGTGGAGTGCTTCATACTGTGCTCTTTCCCAAGTTCCCTCATTGTCTCTTTCTCCATTTCTATAGATCTCTGCACAAGTATACCCTGAACAAAGAAACCTTTCCTGACCATCGCATATAAAAATAGTATCCCTGAGTCTTACCTTCTATCCATTTACTACCACCTAATGGACTTTATAAATTTATTTATCTCTGTCTTCCACCACGAGAATATAAGCTCCATGAGAGTGAGCACTCAGATTTTACTTACTATTGTGGTCCAAGCACCTAAAATAATATGCTTAAAAAAAAAAAAAGTAAGCACTAAAAATGAAACAAGACTTATTTGTTGAATAAATAAATCAACAAAAGCATGTTCAAATTTAGGACAGACATTATCTGGCTTATTTAATTGCGTTTTAGCCAGATTAGTCTCACATGGCAGTATTTTTCATTTCCAAAGTGATAACTGGGGTGGTATGATAAAGATACCTTAATTTCTGCCTGAAGGAATAGGGATGTGATACAAGGTTAGCATATTATGACTTACTATTTGGGGTAGAAACTTCATGGGGTGAAAGCCCACACTGACAAAACCCCAGAAATGATTAATGTGGTTCACCTGTAACTCACAACCAGCAGTTTCTCATAGCTCTGGTAAGCAGCTCTGCTGACTCTCAGGAATTATCCTAGTGAGTAATAAATCACAAAAGTAATTAAAATGCCCCCTCAGAGTTCAGTAGACTTCTTATATTCAACCCCACATCCAATTGTCTGAGCGAAATTATTGACTAAGTTTCAGGATCAGAAAATAGTACAAGGCCATGCACGTGAAGTATATTGTAAGATATGCTATTTTCATTTTTCCCCCGTGCCTTTTTTAGTTTCTACATTTGAGAGTATGACCTTGACAGAGAATGACATAGAAGAGTGTTGGACAGAGAATGAACAGGAGATAATCTATTCCCTTAAGGTGTAAATCCATCCCCTTAAAACTGGAAAATAAAACTTGATCAGAGTATCACACTTATAATTGAGCCCAATGTCACCTTAACCACAAATAAAGCATTGGAAGGGAAGCACGTTAATAGGGTTGACGTATTTCATGATGTCAGCTGCAACAAAGTCTGTGAGGCCAGACAATTGGCCCGAATTCTAAAAGAGGAGCAATCCTTTTGAGTGCTTACCCTCTTTTTGCCTTGTCTCTCTTCTGTTCTCTCCCACTCTTCCCCACATGAGTACTGTGTGATTCTAGGTCCTGTATGTCCCCCCTCCATCATCAGGCCACCTAACTGCTCTTTGCAGAGAACATACTTGCCTTGAAAAGTCTTCTCCTTTGCTACAGGAAATTTGGGAGGTTTTTAATTTTTTTGTGTCTATTTAATTCACTTATGCCCTTTCAGATTCCTCCTTTCTTTTCTACCAAGAACAAGAATTGCTTGGGAATGTAGGGGAGAAGAAAACCAGGGGAAACAGTCATTATAAGGACATGGGACACATGAACTTTAGGTGGAAGGGAAGGCTTTCTCCTGAAACCCGGGTTAGGAAGTTTGCGGGGACCTCACTTGATGCAGCCCTTGAGTATTTTACCCTCCTTGGTCTCAAGTTATTCAAGATGCAGTGATGGCTGTAATTACAGTTGCCATCCCCCACTCTAGAGGAAGTTATGGGGCACAGAACCGTCATGAGTTACCCTCCCTATCTCCCATCTCTATTCATTCTCCCCACCCTCCTACAGAAGAATGAGGGGAAGACTTGGGGAAACCTTTCATCATGTCAGATTCTCATTATAAAAACTGTGAAAGGATCAACTGAATAATAAATGAAAAAATAGTTTTTGAGATGCTGAAGAAAAGTGCTGTATTTATAGAAAGTACCATGTCATGAACTTTTTCCCTACAAAACATTTCATGCTGCCATAAAACACCCCAAGACCTTAGTAAAAGTGTTTGTTATTTCTGTCCACCTCCCCAGGAATATTTTTAGATACTTCAAACATCCTCTTTTGCTCTCTCTTCTTTTTCTTTCTAGTTTGTCTATTTTTGTTCCCTCCTTCACAATTCTCATTATGAGAAATTTCTCCCCTGTTTGCAGCATAATAACTAGGTCAATCAGACATGCTCAGGCTTAGAAAAGAAATTAGAGGTCACCAAAAGTAACGAAAAGAGAAAAAGCTATAGGTGAATTTTAGAAATCAAAATTTATTGTGCAGTTATTTATTCTTTACACTGGAAAAAAATGACTAAAGGGGCTGGAAGCATAGAAGCAAATACTATGGACCTCAGTGTATATATATATATATTTTTTCAGTGTATATATTCTCTCTCTCTCTCTCTCTCTCTCTCTCTCTATATATATATATATATACACTTAAAAGTAAAAATGGTGCAAACAGGCAAATTGAAACAGCTAGAGAGTTTCTAAAGTATATGATTTTTCTCCCCTAAAGGAATTGTCTAGAAAATTCGTCTGCCCATCTTGGATTTGCTCATTTTCTGGCTCTAAAGGAGGTTCACAGCCTGAGTAGGCATGAGGAAAACGACCTCTGGGACTGAGCTGCTCATCTAATTGATGTGAACGTTGAGCTTTAGGGGGGACCATGGTGCCAGTATAGGAACTGGAAGAGGTAATTTGTTAAATGGCTCCCGGTGCTGTGTTAATTTGTCTCACACCAGGAGCTTTTGCTCTCAGAACATAGCATGTAATATTCTCCTGGCTCGGGAGGGCTGGGCCTGGGAGAGGTAACGAAGCATGGTGAATCGGGCTGCGTAGGGTATGACATGGAAGAGGAGGAGCAGAGAGAAAATCGTGAGGAGGTTCCTATTAGGTGTTAATTATTCTTATTTGACATTGCCTGCGAGCCAATGTGCACCCATATTTTAAGTTATATTTTGAACTTCTAGCAAAGATTAATGTTTATAAGCCTAAGAGGTCCTTTTTGACTTAGATTGAAAAATAATTAATTTGTCTTATTTATATACAATACATTAAATATATAACATATAAAATTAAAATATCTATTCCCTTATTAGTAACAAAAATTATAATTTCCTTTTTAGTATTTTTGACCATTCTAGTGCTCAGATAGTAGGGCATCTAAGTGTCCTATGTGAAAAAAAGTTTTCAGACTGTTGCCAATTATTGTCAGAATTATTATCTTTATTTTGTAGATGGAGAAACTGAGAGTCACATAGCTATTTAAGGGACACATCTTTCAACCTGCATTTTGCCTCATATTCAATGCTATTGTCACCACACACATATATTTTTTGAAGGAAAAAAACTATATTCTCTGTGAACAGTGATATTTAGCAATAATTGTTCAGTTGCAAGAGGATGATTATAGCAGTTGCTCATGCATGATACTGTGCCATGGAATTGATATGCCATGAATTAATATTGACATGTTCCTTCCGTCCTCTTTCATTAACAGGCTCTGTGGCACTGGAGAAATTACTCTGCTTCTCTGAATCTCAATTTACTTTTTCATAACAGCAGTAAAGATGTTGGCTCACGCTGTCAAACACCAGCACTTAGCACCCACCATGTATTGGGCACTATGCTTGTTGCTAAGATTAATAAGAGAAACACGACATCATGCCCATAGAAGTGCTTAAAATCTTATTGAAAGAGATGAATTCTTAAGTCCCTTCAAGCCTCACATTTCTAGGGTCAAACAGTGTGCAAGATACCACAATACTATCATCACTGGTAATGTAGACAAATTTGGGGGAATTTAGACAAAGTGTGAACAGAGACATTGCCACCATTGTCATCCACATGGATACCCACCTTGTGTTGGAGTCATTTCTCATTTCTAGCTGAGCAGTGATATAAGGGAGAAAGCTCTACGCTTGTTGAAAATGAGCTGTGCAATGAATTTGGAATACATGTAGAGAAAGGAGAACCCTTGGCAGAAGCAGCAAGATGACTCAGACCAATATTCTTTTAAGTTTGTTTCCATTATGAATTTCTCTGCTATTATTTTTCTCTTTCAGTGTGGTAGTGTTTGGGGCTCAGAAGAACTTTCCCTACAACCTCAAAGCTGGGCACCTACCACTTGTTTGGTTTATTCTCATCCAGCTAAATTCTGCCAGGTTTCACAGTGTCCCCATGGGGACACAGAATGCCACACTTTGCTGCAGGAAAGACAAAGCAGATGTAAAATCTGTGAGGGCTTTGTTTCAAAAAGTTAAGGGGATAAAGCTTGATCTATATATCTGCTCTGTGTGTGTGTGTGTGTGTGTGTGTGTGTGTGTGTGTGTGTGTATTAAGTGTTCCACTTAATACGCATGTTAGAGTAATAAAACCAATGTCTGGTTAAAAAACAGGACAAAACAAAACAACAGTATTGACGAAATGGAGACACACTGCACGATAAGTGCCAAATGACAGGACTTTTTTTTTCTTACATATCCTGTTTCAATCTTTATTTTTCTACTTTCTTAACATCAATTTCACAAAACTTTGAACCACACAAGCAAAAAAAAAAAAAGACTAAAAAAAGGGAGATTTGGAAATTTTCAACTCTTGAAATTAGAGGATGGATCAATGAATTTAATTTCTAAATACCCATGGTCTTGTTTTGATGGAATTAGAAGGCTGATATATACAATGATTGACCTTGGAGAAGATTATTGACTATGCTAATGGCTTGCATGGCTAAACATTTGCTTAGCTTGGGGATTACTTCTGAGATCAGACAAGTATGGTGACAAGGTCCTGGAAAACATCAACAAATGTTTTATATAAACAAGATCTATATGGAAGAGTAGCATTGAGTTAAGACTTTAAAAGATGTCATTCTTTTGGGAGTTTTTGGAGTTTCCTGTGTAAAGATAGGTGTCAAACTACCATAAGCATTATCAGTTTCTAGTGATATTAGAAACTTTTTACTGTTTTTTTTTTTATTTTTTGCTGCTTTTCAGAGTTCCATTGTGCTTATATAAGATAATGCCACAAACTGAAGTATTTAGGGTTAAAGAGGCATGATTTATGATTAATGCAACTTATTTTCAAATAACAAACTATAGAGAGAAGGAGGGAGGAAAAGAAGAGACAAAGACAAGATATTTAGAGGGAAATAGAAAGAGGAAGAAAAATAAACTGATATGGGTGAAGTGCATACGAGAGTTCTTTGTACTGTTCTTGCAGTTTTTCTGTATGTTTGAAATTGATTCAAAATTTAAAGAGCCTTTACAAAACATAAAGGGTAGTGCGGAATCTTTTTATGTGAATTTATAACAAAAGTAACTTTCTGGGGAAAAAACCCAGAGTACCAAAAACTGACAATTGCTAACAATATCAATCATGCACATTTTGTTTTCTTCTGCTCTCTATGACTAATGCTGATCAACAGTACCTTTTCCCACCAAATGTTCTGGAAGAAAAGTTGCACTTTCACTGGCTCTATTGTTATTCCTGACTCACTGTCATGAAGCACATAGTCTGAAACTTCTCCCTATTCTGCAGTCTGTAGTTTACCTGTAAGATGTGAACTTCATACTGCATGCAAACCAGAAGAGGAAAATCTGGCGCTTCGAGGGGTGTGTGTGTGTGTGTGTGTGAATGTATGTGTGAACTGCTTTGAGAATTAACCAGGTACTTATTGAACACCTGCAATATGATTAATGGGACTAAGGAAAATAATTTTTAATTTTATTTAATTTTATTAACATGAAATAATCACACATAGCTAGTGGCTACCATATCCGGCAGAACAGGACTATATTATTTTTACAATTATGTGATTCTATCTTTTAACATAGTATTGAAAACTGTAGGAAGGACTCCATTTTTTGTTCAAATCTTTTGGATGCCAAGAACACACGTTAAGTAAGGTGAGGGGTAGTCCTAGAGAGTGAGGTCTTAAAGGAATCTCATGAAATTCAAATCTTATAGAAATCCAGAAGGACAAACAAAAAGAGAAAACTACTTTCTGGCCACCTGTGCATGTGGGATCTTAGCCATACAGAGAGGAAAGCTGCTTCTTCATTGTCACCTGGATTATATTACTGCTTTGATAAAGACAGAGTGTTTATATTTAAACTGAATTTGGATTCCTCACTGTTTCTTAAGATGCCCAGAAAAGAGATTATTCCTTAATACAGTGTTAAAAGACATAAAGAGTCACTGTGTTTGCAAGGTGAACAATAATAATACAGGTAGACTCTTCATATCTCAAGAATAAATCAAGATAAAACAACCAATCTGTGTGTCATGAAGTTCTGACCCTGGTCATAGGATATGTATTTATTAAAAGTTCTGAGTTATTTTCAAGAGATGAATTTTGAGTTTGGGGAGAAAAATGAAGATGTAAGTTTAATGAAACAGTAAATTCCTAAATGTATGCTGTCATCTTAAGAACGAGAGAGAGAGAAAAACCGTGAACTTGTGCTGTAACAATCGGTGTCACCATGTCACTACTTACTAATGCATGTCACCAACTGTGATTCGGAAGAAACCGGAAACGCAGATTGAGTGCGCAGACTTTGACCACAGTGTCAAAAAATAGAAGTTTTATGTAACTGTGAACCTAAATATAGTCTCTTCTCTGCAGTTAATGTGCACATGTAATTGGAGTTAAAATTCAGTGTTTGCTGCTTACTGATTTTTTCCCACATGGTCCTTTTTAAATTCCCAAGAAAATGTTGTGCTGGTTCATGCTGAGCTTTGCACTGAGCCACACTGTGTCCTTCACCGAACTGGGGATGAGCTCTCTTGGCTAGATTCCCCAGCTGGTTCTAAATACATGCGCTCACCAGGCAATTAACAAATATGTATCGAATGAATAAATGAGTCAGTAAATACTATCTGAGGTGCAGCAGGCACTGAGATTGATTTGCACAACTCACAAATATATTTCATAACTTCTATCCAGAAATTGGGATATTGATTGGCTCTATACCAATTGTAAGCTGAGTTACAAATGGAAGTAATACGTTAATAGTAAATACCCAAGTCTGAACCATATCAAATTCTGAAATGTCATACAAACTTTTTTTTTTTTTAAGATTTTATTTATTTATTTGACAGAGATAGAGACAGCCAGCGAGAGAGGGAACACAAGCAGGGGGAGTGGGAGAGGAAGAAGCAGGCTCCTAGGGAAGAGCCTGATGTGGGGCTCGATCCCATTACGCTAGGATCACGCCCTGAGCCGAAGGCAGACGCTTAACCGCTGTGCCACCCAGGCGCCCCCATACAAACGTTTTTGATTGAATGATTAAACCGATATTATAGGGGCGCCTGGGTGGCTCAGTCGTTAAGCGTCTGCCTTCAGCTGAGGGCGTGATCCCAGTGTTCTGGGATCGAGCCCCACATCAGGTTCCTCTGCTAGGCGCCTGCTTCTTCCTCTCCCACTCCTCTTGCTTGTGTTCCTCTCTCACTGGCTGTTTCTGTCAAATAAATAAATAAAATCTTTTAAAAAAATAAAAATAAGCCAATATTATAGGGAGGCCCTGACTTGCCTAATTCAATACTGTTATTGAGTAAAATGGTTATGTTTATGATAATTTTTGAAATAAGCTGGCATCTGAATTCAACTTTAGAAGAAATTTGGCTACAATGTTGAGTAATTTTCTGAACTGTTTCTGATAAACCTAGATGGCTAGGACTAATTTGGAGCAGCTGAAGAGAAGGGAAATAAGAAATATTGTAATATGCTATTCTATCTTTTAGGGAACCAGTTGACTAGTGGGGACTAGAGTATATTCGCTGTGCCTCATAGAATTCTTTGTATAATCAGCTGATCAGTCTGCATCCGTTTGTTGTTTTTTGTGCTTTCTCAGTCCATCTTTCCATTTATTCTCACAATCTACCTTACCTCTACCACCACTCCTTCAAAGATCCTGAGACTTCCAGGTACTTGTTTTGGAAAGCACGCCCATACTTTCATATTTCATTCCTAGCAACAGCCATGTCGAAGTAATAAATTTTATAATCAGTTTCATCTTGACTATCACATTGGGCTCCTGATGTGTGACGGCGCAGCCTTGACTGAAATCCCAATGCATCTGTGAAAAGTCTGTCAGGCAGACTGACTCCACCCAAACGTGGCAAGTGACAGAAAGTAGGAAAAGCTTAAAAAGCTGAAGAGGGGGCATCTATGAACACACACATTCACACACACATTGTAAACAATTATGTTCTGTGAAACAAGTACCTAATAAGAAAGCAGTTTGTAACTAATTCGTAACAGTGGTTGGGGATCTACTAAGAGTATAGTGTAGCTGTCTTTCCTGGAGGAAGTCACAGCTAGTAAGAAATGACTTCTTAACATACCAGCACCTCCATGACTGACCTTATAAACATATAAGGCATTATGTAAGTGAGTGATAGGTGCCCCATTTAAGTCAGAGATTGGGAAGATATTTGAGGAATAGAATAATTTATCTATAGTTTATCTAGTACAGATCTTTGAACCTAGGAAAAGTACAGGTTTTTTTAATGCAAAAGGACAATGCCATTGTGAAAGTCAGCCCATTAAATTCATATTTTAAAACTCATTTTGGAAAATGCATTTTTTTCCTCAAAATAAACCATTGGTTGATTTATGAGAATAATTTGGTAAACGTAGCTTAAAATAAAGCTCCATTAGGTTATGAATGTCTGGAAAATAGAGTATGCATATTTAAAAACATTACGGCTACAAAGGAATATCTATGAAATAAAAAATCAGTGTTCAAAGAATTTACCTTACAAATAATTATCAGCCGAAAATCTCCTTTATCTGGAAGTTTCTTAATTCAGAGAATATTCTGAAGCTGATTGTAAAAAAAGTATTTTGTATTATTAAGGAGAAAAAAAAAACAGTTTTAGTATAGTACCTTATGCACAATAATTCACTATTTATTCAGTAAATAAATGAATAAATTATTCTTTTTTTAACAATTTAAATAAATACTTATTAAATATCTACTGTTTGGCCAGAGATAGGTTAGTTTCTACAAGTGAATATAAATGAATTATGTGAAATTCTCTTTTCTTAGATAAATTTTAAATATTGGGTGGGGTTATGCACAGAAAAAAGCGATTTTACATTAAAAAATAATCATTGGCGTGAACATTAAAGTGCTAAATTAGACATTTACTGATACAAAAATAGAGAGTATGTGAAGCAATGACTGGAAGTCATCGCCAAATGGAAATATCGACATGAAACATAAATATCAACTTGAAAATTTGTTTCTTAGAAAGGGTCACATTCTACTTTAACTTTGCCTCTGTTTCTGATGTTGTAATTGTCATACTTTTGGCTGCTATAAATTACAAAAGTAGAAATGTAATGCCTTGGGACTCCTAACTGGAATATGAAAAGGTTACTGAATTTTTAAAAAGGGTTCCTAGTCTATCAAGTTTTGACATCATTCCCTAGGAAAAACACAAACTTTAAAATATTCAAACTGTTTACTTGCAGAGCTGAAGTGAGATTTATTTCTCCTGTCATGGCCAATCTGATATTTAAAGTAGACGAAAGCATTGCAGTAATGAAACGGTAATGTATGTTTTAGAAATCAACTAATATAGAGCAGATGAAGGCTATACCTTTTTTTCTGATGCTACATGTATTAAGATCACTCTACTTTGTATTCAAACATGACTCTTAATGGTCTGGCAGGGGGTTATGTTTGCGTTCTCCAAAGTAGCATCATTGCATTCACCCACACAACTTTGAATCTTACCAACATTATTGCAAATAACATCTTTCTACCATGGGTGCTTTTATGTTACAAATGTTGATATAGAATGTGCATATTTTTGCATAATACAACTATGCAGTAGAAAGAAAAGTACCTTGAAAAATAGATTAGCCACTTTATAATCTTAAATATGCTAAGCTTTGGTTTCCCAATTCGCTTTAATTACAATATTTAGTAAATAATGAGGTAAGGAAGAGCACATGCATTTGATTTTGGTTTCACTATTACCATTTAGTGAAAGTGAAAATATTCATTGACAGAAAATGAATAAACATTACTGTTTATTCATTTCTTCAAGTAACTTTTACTAAGCACCTTTACAACTAACTCAAGAGCCCATCTATGATTCCCTGGATGAGTATTTAGACAGATGGCGTTGGCTACCACAGGTGGTTGGCTAGCAAACTTGTTTAGAAATATTGACACTACAATGTCAAGGTTATTGTTCTAATGTGTTTATGGATTAGCTAACTTCAGTCTCTCCAGTTCTTTAACCCTAGCTATCATCCCCACAAACATAGGTTTTAGGTGAAAAGAAATCAGGGGAAAATATTAATGGCTCCACAAAATCCTACCATCCCTGCAGAAACTACGGCAGAGTGTGGGCATTCTGAGATGCAGTTATCACAAATACCTTTAGAAGGTTGAAGCTGAAGAGCACCTGACTGGCTCAGTCGGTAGAGCATGTGACTCTTGATCTTGGGGGTTGTGAGTTCAAGCCTTCCACTGGGGGCAGAGCTTACTTAAAAAAAAAAAAATCTGCCAAATTATGAAAGGTTGAAGCTGGTCGTGGAGGAGAAAAATCAGCAGATTAAGAAGATGGTGTAGCTTACAATGCTCTATGTTAATTATACTTCAATTAAAAATAAAAATAAATCAAATACATAAATATTGAATTAAATATGAAACTAAGAAATTGTGTAGATGGAGTAGCAATTTTTGTAATATGACCTTGGGTAAAAGAGTCAAAGTTAAGTATAAAACACTGAGGTGGAAAAAAAAAAAATCCATGCCATTAAGGGTAGTAGATGGGAGAGGGTGCAGGAGATGGATGGAACTGAGACTGTGCTAGAAGGGACACGTCAGCAGAATTGGAACATTTTTATTTCAGGTCATGGTCTGTGGTTACCATAGGTGAAGCTCGGATATCTGACTGTGGCTGAGGAAAAGGATGTCCCGCTGGGCTGTTGAAATCCAGGGTGATCACAGGCAGAATGGAAAGGCACAGATGCCTTGTATTTCTACCCTATCTAAATTATATCTTATGGTCAAACAACACAACTGTCTTATATTAACTCCATTCTGTCTTTCTTTTTCACAGTTAGAATCCATATGGTGGTGAGCAAAAATTTCTAATAAGCTAAGCTCTCATTCCTCATGTTCACGCGGGTAAGCACCTGATTTAGAAACTATGGCTCGAAAGAAAAGTGAGCATTTTTCTATGTCACAGGGTGAAAGAATTAAAGATTTCTAAAGAGAGTAGGCAAAACCATAAAATTGTTCCGAGGAAGGGTGCTGACGGAAGTAAAATCAACAGAAGCTGTTCATTTGTGATAAAACATCAAGATTATTTAATAAGCTAGTTGTTTTTCCACTTAACAACTACATCAACTGGCCGGTGAGTTCAGACAGGTAATTTATTTGATTCATCTTTCCACTGAGAAACACCTACCACAATGATTAATATAAACTAAGTATGAAATAATTATATGCTTGTTGAAGAAGAATCAGTTCTTTGAACAAATCCATTAACGGAGGGTTCTGAGCTTGTGAAAAGAGATCCCAAATATAAAGCTTTTTTAAAAATTATTTTGTGTCCTTGTTTTTAAATGGAAGTGATTTTTCATTTCCTAGTTAAATGACTACCCATCAAGAGCTTGCACCCTCAAAAGGAAGGCCAAACGCAGATTGCTCCAGGGGATCACAATGTCAGATGCCATCTGTAGGTAATTTTCGTTGACTACGCTCACACTGGCTTGCCTGTTGGCAGTGTGTGTACGTAGGTGTGCAGGGGAGGGGGACACAGAGGTTACTTATGAGGCGGTTTTCGGAGTTTAAAAAGACAATGACAGAATCTTGATTAAAACCATACCTCCGAGATTGTACAATGACAACTGAATCTGGTTAATAGAAGCAATTAGGCTTTGCCAATGGCTGCAACAAAACAAAGAAATGAACAATTAAAAGAGTAGAATTCATTGCTGACATTGGAAATCAGATTACGTCTCCACCCAGTTGGCCAGAACTTAGTCACCGCTCTTAGCTTTAAAAAGACTTACACTCCCCTGCCCTTCTGTTCTGTCATCCTCCTGGCCTCTAGACATTTCAGTTTGTAACTCTTGATATTAGTTTTGGGAAAGATCCTAACAAATATTATGAAAGGGATGATTTATGGGCACTTAGAAATGAAATCAGTGATCACTATTAAGTCTAAGTCATGGCAGACTAAACTAATTTTATCTGATGATGGAGAAGCTAGTCTGAAGGATCAGAAATAATCATTCAGCCCACAACATTTACTTAATTTATTCTATATCCCATCAGTATGTTGTGGTCACATGCATAGATAATCACATTTTTAATAAGGAAATGTTCTCTTACTTTTAGCTCAAGAAATGGATTTGTGAAATTTTATTATATTTTTATTACATTTGTTATTGTTTTTCTTTGCCAGTCACATGAAAAGTGGTTGCATTGCTCAGTATGAATGATACTCATTGTGACAAATAGCTTATTGAATGGCTTTTCTCCATTTTATAAATTTTCAGAGATTGAATTTTTGCAGTTTCTCATCCTTTCCCATGTTATTTTGTGAAGGAAAGTGAACTTACACAATCAATATTTATTTTTATATTCAGAGATATTGTGGATTTGTCCTAATAGCTGCATTTTCCTACCATTGATTTGCTGTTAATGACATATTACCAAAGATATTAAACTAAGAGCTGAACATTAAGCATTTTTCCTTCATTAATGAAACTAATAAGTATAATGGAGATGTATCAGTGCTTAATCTAATTACATTTATAATGTATTCTTTTATAAGTGAAGCTTATAACAATTTACAGGCTCAGCTGTTATAGGCAACTTCTATATCAGGTTTCTTACAAATATGATTTACCCATTATCTTAAATGTCATACTTCAAGTGACATCAATAAAATAACCATTAGACTGTGATGTTCTTGAGATTGTGCTGGAAGTTATCAAAGCATTGTAACTTTTTTATAATTTAATGTCATAATTTTGGTGGCTCATATAAAAGACATAAATTATCAACAATTTGTATATTGAATTTTAGCAGCTTTTTGTAGCAAATTGAGTTGAAGGAAATGAAGAGATATTTTGCTG
The DNA here is from genome assembly GCF_017311325.1 of Ursus maritimus. NCBI lineage: Eukaryota > Metazoa > Chordata > Mammalia > Carnivora > Ursidae > Ursus > Ursus maritimus. Next base: position 87,324,009 of record NW_024423343.1, on the reverse strand, counting down.
CTGTACCTTTATATTTCAATTGTCATTCTTACAGTAAGCATCCCTGATTTTAAAATTCACATTAAAATATATTTCCATTTTCTGGGGAAAATGGGAAGACAGAAATATTATCTAATTGTATTTAGGAGAGAGCAAGAAAACCATGGATAAAGAGTACTTCAATGAACTTAAAGAAACAGACCTGAGTGGGTTTTTAAGTTTGAAAATATGAAGTATAAAACACTTATGAATGTGGAGAGATAAATGAGAAAGGAATTGAAGATGAATCCAAGAACTTGAACCTGGGCAATCGAAAGAGTCTGTATTATTGACTTGATTGGTCATACATGATGGATAGCAAATGCAGGGAATAAATAAAGGAAATTTGTGTCCAGGCTCCTACTTACTGAGATACACGAGGTGAATTCACCTGCAGTCACAGGGACTCAGAGAGCCACAGATAGCTTGTAAGATCCTGGAGGCCAGTGTTCATACATGTATTAATCATCATTATTTACCTTGGTCCCAATATACGAGTGATTGGTAAATAGTTGTTCAATGAATGAAGAACACATACATGTCATATTACATATATATCATACTGCAGTAGAATATAATAGATAATACAGTCGAATATAGTAGTAGACATATGTTTATATATCCTCACTAAAAATTCAGGAAATTCAGGTTATTAGTTAGCAGGAGATGATTCAAGAAAGTTGTCCAGGGAGACTGGTTTGATCTAAAACTGACAATGTCTAAAACAGTAGTCACTCTCCACATGTGGCTGTTGAGCATTTGAAATCATACTAGTCAATTGAAATGTGCTATTAGTAACTGTAAAACACACATGAAAATCCTGGACTTAGTAACAACATGTGCAATCTCTCATTTACAATGTTTATATTGTTTATTGTATTAAACACATTTTTAAATTTTAAGTCACCTATTTTTACTGTTATAATTTTTCTACTAGGGAATTTCAAATTTCAAATGTAGCTCCTGTTGGTGGCTGGCATTATATTTCTAATGGAAAGCACAGGTTAAGAAGAGACATATCTTGAAGCTTCTCTTCCTATATTAAAAATTCCCATAAATATGAGAGTAGCAACAAAATGTTTTTAGATTAATAATTTATAATCCCTAGTGAGTATATTTTTCTTACAAAATGTTTTATTTCTAATTTCCAGATATAAAAAAATCAATGTTCTTAGTGTTAATAACGTATTGTTTTTAATTTTAGGAAGATGTTTCTGCTATGCCATGAAAATCTAAAGTACATGGCAACAAAACATTTAAGATAGCTTTTCATTAAAATAACTAAACTTAGAGTTAAAAGTAATCTTAAAATAATAATAATTTGGGGTTGTCTGGTCAAAAAAATATGTTTTAAGGGAAGTGACTTAATTTAAGGCAACTATTGCTAATTAAAATTAATTGAATATTGAAAATATTTAAGATTCTCTGACAGCTATCACCTTGAAGGATCCAATGAATGGATTCAAATTAAATCTCCCAGAACACCTGAGCACTTTCAAGTGCTAAAATAATAAACATAAAATATTATTTCATTACAGTGAACATTAATAACTAAGCTGAGGTTATGTAATCTAATCACTATTCATAGCTTAATTTGCTATGACTCACAATTTTATTCTATCCAAGTAACCAGTCCTGATTCTTAAGTTGTATCCATTGCACTGTCCCTAGGAGTCTAACTGGATGCTTTGAAACAGCACACCTTTTTGTATCCTTTGTACTAGTCACCCCACTGACCCTTTGCTTAGAATACTCTTCCTTTCCAGTGTCTTCTAGTTAACTGCAACGCATGTGTCAGAACTCAGCAGAGGTGTCCCTTAAACTCTTCTTTTGTCAGGTACTCTTATTTGAAATTTCATTTGTGTGACTTAATGTAATAGCAATGTTTTCTATTTCTGTCTGGTCTTTTATTAATGTTTATCTTTTCAATTAGAATGGTCCTAATTTCAGGGATGAGGTCCAAATGATGCTCAATGTTCTATTCATAGCATCTTGCATGGTCCCTGGCATTTAGCGAGGCTCAGTAAATATTTAGCAAAAGAGTAGAGTATTTATATTCATAAGTTCTAAAACACAGTACCTGAGGGGTGCCTGGGTGGCACAGCGGTTAAGCGCCAGCCTTCCGCTCAGGGCGTGATCCCGGCGTTCTGGGATCAAGCCCCACGTCAGGCTCCTCCGCTGTGAGCCTGCTTCTTCCTCTCCCACTCCCCCTGCTTGTTCCCTCTCTCGCTGGCTGTCTCTATCTCTGTCGAATAAATAAATAAAATCTTAAAAAAAAAAATAAAATAAAATAAAACACAGTACCTGAATATCTTTTTAGGTTTTTAATCTAATGGTCACCTTTTGGTAATCAATCTTGTTTAGGCAATTAAAAGTTTAATTAATATAGTTTTCTGGCCTGTGTTATACATTGTTTTCTTCAAATATTATCTTTTTTTTTCTTTTTTTTTTTATAATGATTTTTTATTATATTATGTTAGTCACCATACAGTACATCCCCGGTTTTCGATGTAAGGCTCGATGATTCATTAGTTGTGTATAACACCCAGTGCACCATGCAATATGTGCCCTCCTTACTACCCATCACCGGCCTATCCCATTCCCCCACCCCCTCCCCTCTGTAGCCCTCAGTTTGTTTCTCATAGTCTGTAGTCTCTCATGTTTCATTCCCCCTTCTGATTACCCCCCCTTTCTTTATCCCTTTATCTCTGCATGCAGGCCTGTTTTTTTGAAAGGTAACAAAAGTAATTATCTCCCCCTCATGGGTAACTACTATAAAAATAAATGAATTAATTCTCCAAAAATATGACAGACATGCTAGGTGCCATGGAGACCACAAAGGTAATCCAGATAGGCCTTTTTCTCAAGGAGCATGTAGAAGTAGGGCGATGAAGACATGTGATATAAATGCTGGCTAGACAGTGATTGGTATAGGAGAGCTACAGGGTTTTTCAAGTCCAGATGATGGAGAGACTATCTCCAACTAAGATAATCAAGAAAGGCTTCATGAAGGAGGAGGCATTGAATATAAGCTTTATTATATTATTTTTTAAAAGATTTTTATTTATTTATTTGACAGAAGGATTGAGCGCAAGCAGGGAGAGCAGCAGGCAGAGGGAGAGGGAGAAGCAGGCTCCCTGCTGAGCAAGGAGCCTGATGGGGGGTTTGATCCCAGAACCCTAAGATCATGACCTGAACTGATTGAGCCACCCAGGAGCCCCTGAATATAAGCTTTAAAGAATAAGCAGGGTTGGGGCCTAAAGAAGTGTCCTAACAAGGAAATGCAGCTTATCTGAAGGGAAAAAAAAAAATGTAAGCAATGGCATGGAAGCTGGGCATTGAGGATCATATATGAATGGTGACTAGTTCACCATTTCTCTAAAGGAACAGGTGAATGAATGCATTATGTTAAGATGGCCCAAAGGTAGACTTAGGAGACAGGGAACCAGGATTTTAATTCCTAGCTCTGCGGTCTACTAGCAATGGGGATTTGATGCAAACCAGATCTAGCCTCCAGGCCTCAGTCTGTTCAACTGAGAAAAATGGGAGGAATGATATAAGAACTTGTGGGGTCAATTAGAGAACTAAATAAAATAATGCTTATTAAAAGTTTAGGTTAACAAATCCTAAATAAATTATTTAAAATGGAGTTAGTTCTCAGAAGTATTTTGGTACAAAGTTATCTAACATCTTAAGCGTTTGTGATTTTCCTCTGTTGTCATTGGTTCTCTGTTGCCTCCATGAGTCATTTTAGTTTACCAATTAAGAACACCGACTTTGAAACCAGGCTGTATGTCTGAATTCTGAATTTGCCTGAAATGTCTGAATTTGCTCCTAAATAAATAATTTTAGAAAATTTACTTATACTTTCTGTGCCTCATTTCCTCATTTATAAAATGGGAATAACAAATCCAATAAGTTAATAAATACAAAGACCATAAAACAGTACGTGTGTTGACACAGTTGAAACAACCCTCCTAATTGGAGGACATGAGGACATGAACAGGAATAGACAAAGGGAGAAATAAGAAGTGAGGGAAGATTTAACAGAAATACACTTTAGAGGAGAGAGCAATTGGAAACTTATGGGATAAGTTGTCAGTGAGAAGAATGTCAATATTGAGACTTTCAGTCTGAGAATTGAGATACGTTGCCTCAGACAGAAATAAGAAATCGGAAAAATGAGCAGATCTAAGATGGACGTATTTTGGACATGCTGTGCTTGTGTTGTTTTTGGCACTTCTTACTGGAGACGTCCAGAAGGTGAAAATGAAGGACTCAAGGCCAGAGCATTGAAATATAGATTAATAGGTGATAGTTGAAGTTTGAGAATAACAAGGAAGAGAGGTTAGAGACAACATAATACGATTGAGGGAACTTATACATGAAAAATGTATCTAGCATGTTGGAGGTAAAGTGAACTTTCAGGAGAAAGGGCTAAGAGGGGACCTAAAGCCACTGCTTTTATTTTATTTTTTCCAGCTTTATTGAAATACAATTGGTGCATAAAACTATTTATATTTGGGTGCACAAACGTGGTAATTTGATACATCTGTACATTGTAAAATGATTACCACAATCAAGGTAATTAACACATACATCACCTCACATGGTTACCACTTTTATGTGTGTGTGCTGAGAACACTGATGATTGACTTTCTTAGCAATTTGCAAGTATATAAGGCAGTATTATTAACTATAGTTACAATGCTACACATTAGCTCCCCAAAATTTATTCATGCTGTAATTGAATGTTTCTACTCTTCGACTAAAACTCCCATTTCCTTCACTCCCAATGCCATGGCAAACATAGTTCTACTCTCCAGTTCTATAAATTCAACTTTTTAAGATTTCACATATAAGTGAGATGATACAGTGTTTGCTTTTCTGTTTCTGGCTTATTTCACTTAGCATTATGTCCTCTCATTTCATCCATGTTACAAATGGCAGGGTTTCCTTCTTTTATTTTACGGCTGAATAGTGTGTGTGTGTGTGTGTGTGTGTGTGTGTGTGTGTGTGTATCTCACATTTTCTTTATCCATTCACCTGAAGAAGAAGAACTGGCATAGGCCAAAACTTTAGCCCTTGACATCTACGGGTGCAAAGATAATTGCAAGAATAATTACAAAAATAATTACAAGTTGCCTGGTTTTTGTTAACTTCCCTAGTATGTTAAGAAAAACAATGACATGCTTGGTTCAGCTAAATATTTACTAAGGGCACACTGTGAAAGTCTCATGGCTATATTCAGAGCTACCCATGTCTTCTACAGCTGGATTGCAGATTGCTAAAACAAGGCCTAGAATTTAACCATAAGGGGGTAGAGCTTGCAAAAGAGATTGAACTGTCACCTTTGACAGGCCCCACTCTACCAAAGTCGGGATCCCTAGTAAGAAAAAATGTGCCCTTATGGACTGGGATAGGGGCATATGAATTATTGCCCCTAAGAACCTTGAACTCTCAGAAACTTTCCAAACTTAAAAACATAGATCTTCCCTCTCCACTCACTAGACGAGATCAGCCTTCCTTGGCCTGGAGATAATAAAAGACCTTATCTGATATGGATGCCTCTCAAGATAGTGCTTATCGTTCTCATGATCACTCTTGCCTACCTTCATTGCCTCAGTTCTCAGTGTAGCCCAAGTAGAAACCAGGGGAATGCGTGGATAAAAGGTGATACACAAATGACAGTGACATATAAGACTGGATAGGACATATTTCATTAAGAATGTTCTTCCATAAAACAGGATTTAACATTCTGGTAAGTTACCTGAAACTGGTCCTCATATAGGGCTAGGATGAATTCCTGTAGTGGACACAATGATAACCTATAAAGTGTTTTAGGTTTCTATGCAGGTCTCAATGCAAAGTCAACAAAAGGGATGTGTTGTGAGATAAAGATGAATCTTTAGGGAATGAGTTCATAGGCAAAGGGAAGAGCTATATCAGACAAGAATAAATGATTACAAAAGAGTGAGAAGGTATAATTAATGTAACAATATTCTAAAATTAGAATTGAGATATCAATGTAAGTGATAGAATTGAAGCATAGTAGGAGTGTTCTTTCTCATACCCCTAGAACAAAGGACAATATACAAACCTTTTGTGGTGGAAATGTAGAAATGAAGAAAATAGTTTCTATCTTTGTGGTAAAGTATGAATCTTTTTACACTTAGATAACCCATTATTATTTACCACTGGGCTTCATTTTGTTTTCACAATGTTATGTTAAGTAAAAATACTTTACCGATGTTACCTTCTCAACAATGTAGGCCCTTGAATCTACAACTCCTATTTAATATCATAATTTTTAATAACAATAGTTTAGCTATTTTGTCATTTTCTCCTGTTGTATTTGGCTGACCAAGAGCAGAAAGAAAGAAACATCTCTCCTCTTTCATTTGTAATTTTATTTATTTGGGTCCTTCCTCTTTTCTTTTTGATAAGTCTGGCTAGAGATTTGTCAATTTTATTAATTCTTTTCAAAGAACAAGCTCCTGGTTTCGTTGATATGTTCCATTGGGTTTTTTGTTTGTTTCTATATCATTTATTTCTGCTCTAATTTTTATTATTTGCTTCTTCTGCTGCATTTAGGCTTTATTTGCTGTTCATTTTCTCACTCCTTTAGGTATAAGTTTAGGTTGTGTATTTGAGACTTTTCTTGCTTCTTGAGGAAGGCCTTCATTGCTCCGTATTTCCCTTTTATGGCCACTTTTGCTATATCCCAAAGGTTTTGGACCATCATGTTTTTATGTTCATTTGTTTTTACGTATTTTTTTTAAATTTCTTCTTTAATTTCTTGGTTAACCCAATTCTTCAGTAGGATTTTCTTTAACCTCCACGTATTTGTGTTCTTTCCAAATTTTTTTCTGGTGGTTGACTTCCAGTTTCATTGTGTTATGGTCTAAATACATGCATGGTATGATCTCAATCTTTTAGTACGTGTTAAGGCTTAATTGTGACCCAGTATGTGATCTATTCTGGAGAGTGTCCCATGTGCACTTGAAGAGAATGTATATTCTGATGCTTTACAATGAAATGTTCTGAATGTATCTGTTAAATCCATCTGGTCCAATGTCTCATTCAAAGCCATTGTTTCCTTGTTCCTTTTCTGCTTAGATGATCTGTCCATTACTGTAAGTGGGGCTTAAAGTCCCCTATTATTATTGTATTATTTTCAATGAATTTCTTTATGTTTGTTATTAATTGCCTTATATATTTGGGTGCTCCCAAGTTGGGGGCGTAAGTATTTATACTTGTTAGATCTTCTTGTTGGATCGACCCCCTGATTGTGATATTGTGCCCTTCTTCATCTCTTGTTACAGCCTTTGGTTTAAAATCTAGTTTGTCTGATAAAAGTATTGCTATTCTGGCTTTCTTTTGATGTCCATTTGCATGATAAATGAGTTTCCATCCCCTCACTTTCAATCTGCAGGTGTTCTTAGGTCTAAAATGAGTCTCTTACAGGCAGCATATAGAGGGATCTTGTTGTCGTTGTTGTTGTTGTTGTTGTTGTTTTATCTATTCTGAATGAGAGAGGAGAGATCACAACTAACATCACAGAAATACAATTATAAGAGAATATTATGAAAAAATTATATGCCAACAAATTGGGCCATCTGGAAGAAATGGATAAAGTCTTAGAAAAATAAAAACTACCAAAATTGAAACAGAAAGAAAAAGAAAACTTGAACAGACTGATAACCAGCAAAAAAATTGAATCAGTAATCAAAAATTTCCCAAGAAACAAAAGTCTAGAGCCAGATGGCTTCCCAGAAGAATTCTACCAAACATTTAAAGAAGAGTTGATACCTATTCTCAAACTGTTCCAAAAGGTAGAAATGGAAGGAAAACTTCCAAACTCATTCTATAAGGCCAGCATTACCTTGATTCCAAAACCAAAGACCCCAATAAACAAGAGAATTATACGCCAATATCCCTGATGAACATGGGTGCAACAATTCTCTACAAGATAGTAGCAAATTGAATCTAACACTACATTAAAAGAATCATTCACCACTATCAAGTGGGATTTACTCCTGTGTTGTAAGGGTGTTTTAATATTCGCAAATTAATTGATGTGATACACCACATTAATGAAAGAAAGGATAAGAACCATATGAACCTCTCAATAGATGCAGAAAAAAACATTTGACAAAATACAGCAAACGTTCATGATAAAAACTCTCAACAAAGTAGTGGTACAGGGAACATACCTCAAAATCATAAAGGCTATATATGAAAGACCTGCACGTAAGATCATCCTCAATGGGGAACAACTGAGAACTTTTCCTCTACGGTAGTGCTGGAAGTCCTTCCTCAGCAATAAGACAACAAAAGGAAATAAAAGACATCCAAATAGGCAAGGACAAAGTCAGACTTTCACTATTTGCAGATGATATGATACTCTGTAAAAAAAACTGAAAGACTCCTCCCCAAAACTGGTAGAACTGGTACACAAATTCAGTAAAGTTGCAGGATACAAAATCAACATACAGAAATCTGTTGCATTTCTATACACCAATAATGAAGCAACAGAAATGGATCCCATTTACAATTGCAACAAAAACCATTAAGATACCTAGGAATAAGCCGAGCCAAAGAGGTAGCAGATCTGTACTCTGAAAACTATAGAACAGCTTTGAAAGAAATTGAAGGTGACACAAAGAAATGGAAAAACATTCCATGCTCATGGATTGGAAGAACAAATATTGTTAAAATGTCTATACTGCCCAAAGCAATCTACACATTTAACGCAATGCCTATCAAAATACCACCACAATTTTTCACAGAACTAGACAAACAATCCTAAAATTTGTATGGAACTCCAAAAGACCCCAAATAGCCAAAGCAATCTTGAAAAAGAAAAACAAAAGCTGGGGGCATAACAATTCCAGACTTTAAGATTTATTGCAAAGCTGTAATCATCGAGACAGTATGGTACTGGCACGAAAACAGACACATAGACCAGTGGAACAGAATAGAAAACCCAGAAATGGACCCACAACTATATGGGCAACTCATCTTCAACAAAGCAGGAAAGAATATCCAATGGAAAGAATACAGTCTCTTCAACAAATGGTGTTGGGGAAACTGGACAGCAACATGCAGAAGAATTATACTGGACTACTGTCTTACACCATACACAAAAATAAATTCAAAATGGATGAAAGACCTTAATGTGAGACAGAAACCATCAGAATTGTACAGAAGAACACAGGCAGAAATTTCTTTGACCTTGGCCATAGCAACTTCTTACTAGATATGTCACCACAAGCAAGGGAAACGACAACAACAACAAAAAATGAACTATTGGGACTTCATCAAGATTAAAATCTTCTGCACAGTAAAGGGAAGAATCAGCAAAACTAAAAGACAGCCAAGGGAATGGGAGGAGATATTTGCAAATGACATATCTCATAAAGGGTTTATATGCAAAATCTATAAAGAACTTATCAAACTCAACACCCAAAAAAACAAATAATCCAGTTAAGAGATGGGCAGAAGACATGAATAGACACTTTTGCAAAGAAGACACCTGGATGGCTAACAGACACATGAAAAGATGCTTAACATCACTCATCTTCAGGGAAGTACCAATCAAAACCACTATGAGATATCACCTCACACCTATCAGAATGGCTAAAATAAACAACACAGGAAACAACAAATGTTGGAGAGTATGTGGAGAAAGGGGAACACTAGGGGAACGCTCTTACTCTGTTGGTGGGAATGCAAACTGGTGCAGCCACTCTGGAAAACAGTATGGAGGTTCCTCAAAAAGTTAAAAATAGATGTACCCTATGATCCAGTAATTGCGCTACCAGGTATTTACCCAAAGGATACAAAAAGACCGATTTGAAGGGCGCAGGCACCCTGACGTTTATAGCAGCATTATCCACAATAGCCAAATATCCATTGAATGATGAATGGATAAAGAAGATGTGATATATATATATATATATATATATATCTCACACACAGATACACACACACATACATATATTATGGAATATTACTCAGCTATCAAAAAGAATGAAATCTTGCCATTTGCAATGATGTGGATGGATCTAGAGTATATTAAGCTAAGTAAAATAAGTCAGCCCAAGAAAGATATATACCACTCATATATGGAATTTAAGAAACAAAACAGAGGAACATAGGAGAAGGGGGGGGAAAAAGAAAGGGAAGCAAACCATAATCAACTCTTAATTATAGGGAACAAACTGAGCGTCGATGGAGGGGAGGTGGGCAGAGGATGGACTAAATGCATGATGGGTATTAAGAAGGGCACTTGTGCTGTACACTGAGTATTACATAAAAGTGATGAATCACTAAATCCTACACCTGAAAACTAATATTACACTGTATGTTAACTAACTGGAATTTAAATAAAAACTTGGAAGAAAAAAAGAAACAAAGAAAGAAAATGGTAAGGTCTCAGAGTTTCAGGTTGTTAAAATAATTCTATGGAGGGACTAAATTCAAAGAAGGTCCAAAATGTTACTGAAATTATTAAGGATGGAAAAATGGTCATGTAAAGATGCAAGTAAGGTAGGAATGGGAATATAATACTCTAAGGACATGAAGGTACTGAGGCAGAAGAGGACATATTGAGGGGCTTTACAAAGGAGTTTCAGTATAAATGATAGAAGTGTGGTCAATGATGATCATTTCAAAATTAAAGATTTTGGAGTGGATCATTCTAAGAGATGGGAAGATTCAAGGTATAAAGTGAAGATTGGCAGCTGACTTAAAAGAAAAACAAGGATCGAGGGGTTGAGAAAATGAAGAAGCCCCAAGACTGCAATGATAGAAAACCTTCTGGTGAATGTGTGGGACCATAACCAGAAAATGAATGTATTATTTCAGGATGAATGGAAGGAAGAGCTCCAGGAAATGTGTGGCACACACTGTTCACAACTGATGGTTGATTCATTGAGAAAAGTTAGAAGAGAAAAAAGGGAGGCTTCCAAAAGATTTTGTATCCTGCTCCCCCAAACCCAACCCAAGCCTATTTTATGAGCATAGTAAGAAATAAAAATATATTAATTTAACACCATTTCTAGATTTCTGTTCCACTTATTTAGTTGGTTGTTTTATTGAGAAAGTAGTATCTCATTATTCATATGGCTTAGGTTCTAATGTCAACATTTTGTATCTATGTGATTTGAATTACCATCATCATCATTATTATTGTTGTTATTATTATTCTAGTGTGAAATATATTATGAAACAAAACATGGCTCTGATTTTTGTGGAATCCCTAATACATTTATGTTGTACCCAAGAGTTCAGCAGAACCTAGTCTGAAAACCAACGTCATACTTTCATTAATCCAGCGTAAACACATTTTATAAGTAAGGTATACTTTTTTTTTATACAAGGGGAAATTAAATCTCAGTAAGTTAAGCAGCTTGCTGAAAATAATGCATCCTAAGTGTAGTGAATTGAGACTTAAATCCAAGACTACAACATCAACCCTTTACAGTAGAGTTTACTTTAGGCTACTGTTTGAGTAGTACTTATTTAAACTATTATTTGAGTGCTCTGGATAGCCACAAAATCATTGATTTGGTCGCAACTTCTTTGTTTCTCCTTAAATAAAGAAGACACCGCCTGTTTTGTTCTCTGATCATTTGTATATCGTGTGCCCAGCCCACTCTTGCGTTGACATGAAGTCGTGTTGAGTGTTTACTAATCAAACTTTGGTCAGGCATGCCTTGACTTAAAATTCCCTTCTACAAGGAAGTTCTCCCTCAGAGGAGTTCTATGCTTGTTATTCTCCTTTTAGAGACACCCGTATGTCTTTCAAGCTGGAATCTCTGTAAAGGGCTGCTCAGTTGCACGAAGGCGAGGGATGACAGGAAGTGCTGGCAGGAAACAGGCCTGCCTGAGCTCCGAGGGGGAGCCGACGCTGGACACTCTAGTTCCCCGCTCGAAAGAGAAGAGCAGGAGAGACGGGAAGAAAACAACCCTGCCTACTTTACATTTTTGGTGTCAATGTGCTAAGGAATTAAGTTCTGGTGTTAAAATAAGACTTGTGTCCCGCTGCTGTATTCATGTGTATTTCGTGCGTGCTTTCTGGTCCGTCGCTCTCAGCGCACGCATCTACGCAAGGACGCCCAGGGAGGACGAGTGAGGCCGGAAACGGGGTGGACAAAACATCTCTGCAAGTGAAAGATGTAAGCAGTGAGGGATGGAAAGCCCTCCCCATAGAACCTAAGATCATAACCGGGGAAGTAGAGATGCGTGGCAACTTCCAGGAAAATATCCGCCCTGGAATCCTCGCAGAGTTGACACGCGTTACACGGGCTTCACCAGGAAGGCAGAATATGCGGGACTGAGCGTCTCGCGCGGCCTGACCCCAGGCGCTGGAGACAGGCCTGCGGCTGATTACAACTTGCACTCTTAGGACAGGTGGCAGGAGGTAGGCCGGGTTTCCTGCTTCCCTCCAGGGCTCAGTGACCTTGGTGTGTGAAGTAAAGAGCAAAAGAGCTCTTTTTTTTTTTTTTTTTTTTTTTTTTTTAATGTAGATGCATCCCGTTTGGGCCTCGGAGAAAAATGAAGGTGGCTTCTCTGGTGGAGGTCTACAATAGGAGGGCAAAAAAAAAAAAAAAAAAAAAAAAAAGGACAAAAAATGAAAATGAAAATGAAAAAGCAAATAACAGAAGAAAAGCCTCCAGGTGGTGAGAGAAATGGATTTTGTGGAGTAAATTTTTCACAGGATTTCTCAACATCCAAGCACTTAATTAGAATTTTATTTAATCTCCTCAACAATGGGAAGGCATTGAAGGGCTTGTGCTTTAAAAAGATGCATGTGATTGCTGTGTCAGGGCATGGAGAAAAGAGCCACCAGAGGTGGAGGGAACATTAGGAGGTTTTTACAGTCTTCCAGAAGAGAGGTAATAAAGACCTGGACACTTAATGCTGGATATATATGTTATGTAGTATTTTCTGTTAATTAAACTTCTTAGTATAACAGTGCAGGAGAGAACTTGTTCTATATTTTATGGATTTCCAGGAGTGCTAGGAAAAGGGGAGAATACCACCAAGCAATAGTCCATTAAAAATTAATTTCTGCAGAAATTCATTAAAGCTTGAAGGGCTAAGGGGATATATATGTACCTTACGTACCCACTTCCTAATAAATCCCTTTGGATATATGCATCTAGGAGTCATACGTTAGAATGGGGTAAAATAGAGGCAATATTTATATGGCAACAAGCGTGGTCAGATGGTAAATAAAGGCATTTAATGTTGAGAAATTTCAAACAGCTTTCCTCTGTAAATAAGCTGCACTATAAAGCACACATACGAATTTTCCTAATGCAGTTGAGTATTAACTTCCCATGCATGAATGCACAGATTATTAAACAATTAAATTAAGTGTAATTCAGAGACTGGGAAAGTGGGGACATCTGAAATTAATCTGTTCATTATTAGCTGCATCAGAAGGGTCTTTAGAACAAAATAAACAAAGTGGTAAATTAAATTCCACCTTGTTGGAAAGTTGAATGTGGCTGACTCAATTTGCAAGTAAAAGTATGGAAGATGTAAGTGAATAGTAAAATCACCCATTTTTCTTTAGCTTTTCCTGTCTACTTTGTCAAGGAAGGGAAGAGAGGCATGCGGGAAAGCACCATAAAATAGCTGATCAGGCTTGCTGTGAACGTCGGAGCGCGATGGCAGCAACACTCGATCGGTACCCAGGCTTAAAAAAAGGAAATGAACGATTAAACAAAATAACAATTCCCATTTTTTTGCTTAAAATCTAATAGAATTTATAGTTTAAGCTTGTGTTTGGAGAGGTGAATAAATTTTACACAAGCTATTCCTTTATCGCTTCCAGTTTAAATAGAATTTATTTCTAAGAGCATGAATATGGAGGGTTTATGTAGAGACTGTACCAGAACCTGCCCGAAGAGGTCCCGCGCAAAGAGGACAAAAGCCGCATCTGTGGCCGGTATATCGCGGGACATGCTCATTCTTGCTTCTGCGGGGACCTGCCTGCTTCACAAGGAAATGAAGAATCGAGGGACCTCCTCGTTTCTAGGCTTCTATGCGTGAACTTTGGCTGTAGAGGTTGGTGCAGGTGTTTCTGAAAACTAGATCTCCAGAGACTGATACTGGAGGGGACACCAGAAGTTAGCATTCTCTTGTTCCCGTAGCAGTTAAAGAATTGTTTCTTTTAAAAATATTTTGTGGACTCTTACTTCCTTTTGTGAAAAGAACAATTTCCATAAAGGCTTGACATATGGAGGCTTTTGGTTCAGCAAGAAATTTTTAAAATCATTCTTTTAATGTTGAAGGTAGTTTTTGCTCCAAGTTTTGCCTTTTCCCAAATGAGATACAAATATGGCAAATTCCTTCAAGTTACGGTTCATAGCTCCATTTATAACTGACTTTAGACAGATTTAAGAGTAAGTTAAGTTCATATGTATTGTTTTTTTCAAATGTACCACGTCTCTATACTCAGTAAACCAGTATGATAGTTTAATGAGCCAAACAAAAAAAAAAATTTGTCTATAATATTTACATATTGAATACAGTATATTTAAAATTAATTTTTGGCAGATTAAAGGGCAATAAGATGCATATATTTGAAACTCTGAAAACTGAAACTATTGTGATAAATCACATTTTTTTGGAAACAACTATAAAAAAGGAAATCTAAAGTACAAAATAATGTGCAAATTTCAGAATGGTGGATCTCACCTATGCAAATTCCGACACACAGCCTAGATGGAAGAGAGGGAGAGCGAGAGGACCTGAACATTTTGAGTACAGGCAATTCAGCCTGTCCTTTCTGTAGTCACCAGGAGCAGGCATGAGAAGAAACATGAATCAATGTCCTTCCCCAGCTGGTCTGTGTTCCCTGATTCCTCTGAGTATGTACAGCTCACTGTACTAAGAGAGATTTTAGTGCTTACAAATATCTCCCTATCGTTCATCCACCTTAGCTCCGAAACACAAGCCAACTAGATCCAATGCTCAATGGAAAAACAGTGATCTGTCTCAAATCTGGAGGGAAAACAAATGCCTGTGTGGGATGTGTGTCATTGTGGGGTGGCACTTACTCCTGGAACACAGTGCTCTGTAAGGGGTCTCTGTTAGTCAAAACGAAGAATCACAAACTCGCTGTCTTTAAACCATAGAAATGTGTTCTCTCAGAGTCTGGAGGCTAGAAATCTGAAATCAGAGTGTTGGCAAGGCCATGCTCTTTCTGAAGACTCTAGGATGGAATCAGCTCCATGGCTTTCTCGTACCTTCTGGCGTTACTGGCTGTCTTGGACCATCTCTGACTTTTAGATGCACCACTCCAATCTCCAATCTCTACTTCCACTGTCATGGTGTTCTCTCTGTGTCTGTGTGTCTATCTGTGTCTTGTCTCCTCTATCTTTGAACACACGGTCGTATTGAATTAGGACCCTCATCTTAACTTGGTTACCTCTGCAAAAGCCCTATTTCTAAATATCACATTCACAGGTACTTCAACATATTTTGCGGGGAGGGGTGATTTGCAATTCAACACACAACAGCATCTTACAGTTAATTTTGACCATTAATATTTTTTGTTTTTTTGGTTTTTTCCTTCTATACTGACTCGAAACCTGAATTCTTGTTTAGGATATAATTCTGTGGGACATAAAAGTAAATATATCAGAAATATTTCATAAAAAAAGTGTTTTATCTTATGTTAAATTTCTTTTCCAATAAGAAACATTGATTCTTATGAGAACTGATTATACATTTTCCTAAATATCCAGCTGTAATCAGAATCCCAGAGAAAATACTAGGATAATACTTTACTTTTCCCATGTCCTTTGTTTTTTTGGTTTTTGTTTTTGTTTTTTCTCTCCTGTTAATATTTGCTGTCCCTACATCTGAGCTGACAGGAAAGAAACAAAGATTTAAGGCTACCTCAACTGCAATTAAGTTTAATCAGAGTATGTAATTATGTGGAATGAAAAGTTAAGCCAAACTATTGTCAATTATCTTCCAAAGAAATAGCTTTCCTGAATTTAACCAGTTCCCCCTCTTTGCTTTAGGCAGCTTTAAATTTAGTTAATCTTGAAAAGATAGGGTGACTCTCACTGACTTACATGAAAATAAGCTATAAGCAGATCCATTTTTATTTTATAAAGGAAGAATTGGTTAAGAACGAACTCTGCAGTCAAATAGCCTAGGTATAAATCCTACTTCTGTTACTTACTAAGATTTAAATTTCCCATCTGTAAAATGGACATAATAATGATACAAGCATCATAAGGTATTAAATAAAATCATTTAAGAATTTTTTTTAATTTTTAATTTTGCTTATAAATCTTATTATAATAAGATTATTATTATATATTATAATAAGTGAATTGAGTAAGATGGTTGATAGTCACAATCTGAATCTATGGATTCATTCAGTAGAACAATTAAGTTTTGTTGATTTAAAAAAAAAACTTTTTGTGCTAAAATAGAGCACAGATTTTATTGTAAAAACTTTAACCCTTTTTTGGTAAAATCAAAAATGGATGTAGAAAATTACATGAGATATAGATATAGATATAGATATAGATAAATCTATATATCTATATATATATGACTTTACTTATTTATTTGTCAGAGAGAGAGAACACATAAGTAGGCGGAGCTGCAGGCAGAGGGAGAAGCAAGCTCCCGGCTGAGCAAGGAGCCCAACATGGGGCTCAATCCCAGGACCCTGGGATCATGATCTGAGCTGAAGGCAGACACTTAACTGACTGAGCCACCCAGATGTCCCAAGAAATATATATTTTAATTAGTTTTTATGGAGCAAACACCTTTACACCCAGTATCAAAGTCGAAAATAGAAAGTTATCAGTCATTCCAGAAGCCCCTCCCTGTGCCTGTCCCAAGGTCAATAAATCTCTTTTCTCTAGCCAAGAAGTAATCATTACCCTGACTTATAGTGATTGCTTCTTGGTGTTTTATCATCCAAATGTGCATTTCTAGACACAGTTGTTCAGGCTTGTCAATTTGGATTTTTAGTCCAGATGTTGCTGATCCCCGATACTGTTTGCCATGTTTCTCAGTGCCCTGTGTAGCCTGAGCTATGGCAGCTGGATCAAGAGGTCTCATGAGACTCAGGTTTGATACCACTGGTCGTGTGTTTTTCATCAGGGGCACATAGTGTCTGGGTGTCTCTCTTTTTGTGTAGTTCGAAGTTGTGATGGTCAATAATCTGCTTATTCACTGGGAGTTCCAAAATGGTGGTTTTTCAGTTCCATCATTTCTTTTTCATGTGTTAGTCGAACGAGTTTTATATAGACATATTTACTCTCATTTATAATTTTGTAACCTGGTAGCAAATTTCCTATAGGAAAGGCAAGATAAATGCTTAATCCTTTAACTTAATTTACTAGTTTGCTATCATCTCTGAAGGATACCAGTTAGTCTTTCCATTTTCATCATTATTAGTCCATTGATTTAAACATATTTGATGGATTTCAGTGAATTGTACTTATTGTACTTATCTATTTTGAGGCTCAAATTGTTCCTCTAAGAGCCTCTTTGTTCTCAAGTTCTTTTGAATGATATTAGTTGTCTCTGACAGTTTCCTCTTTAGCAGTTATGAGAATTTTCAAGCTTATCTTGTGCATTCCTTGCTTTGGGTATGGAATTGGCCATTTGCTAAAGAAGAAAAAGGTATTGTGATATATCTTGGGAAAACAATATTTTAAGGCCACAAGATATCTGGATGCTAGGGATCCTTATTGATTCTGCGTTTGGTCATTGTTTGTATGCCTTTTCAGTGGCTACAGCTAGAAAATATATCAAAATTTATCCATGCATATATCCATGCATAATATGCATGCACATCTATAGTTGTATAGGTTAAACTCTCTTGAGTTCAAACTACTAGTTCTACACCAGACTTAGAACTGGGAAGGGTCTTTGCTTAATCTCTTCTGTATTACCTCTGTATCTCTTTCTTACACGTTAAAAAAATTGCTTTTCAACAACACAGGGGATGGCAGAATTGGACTATCCCATAATTATTCTTTTATTCTACTTCACACATTAGCCTTAGAATTCTAATATCATCCCCAATGATATAATATTCTTACATATACATTCGCTATTCTTTGCTCTTTTTTTATAGTTTTACCAGAGTCACTCTGAGCACATAGCCATGTTGTACTATAGTCTTTTCTTTTGACCCCTCACCTAGTCTTGCTTCTGCATCTATTCTCTTGCCATTTTGGTTGTGTGGAATTTGATCTCTCTAAGAATCCTCAAGAAAGGCTCATGGAAACAATATTCTGTGAGCCTTTGTGTGTTGATATAAGTTCGTGTTCATTATATTGAAAATCCAGGCGGTGTTGAATATAAAATCAATGACTCGTATTATTTTTTTCAGTATTTTAGTTTTGTAACTCTTATTACAAACAAAGACTGGGTAACACCTCTCCTAGGCAGTTCAATAGACTGCAGATAATCTAATTTTCTTTCCATTATAAGTCATTCACTGTTTTTGCCAGAGAAAAGAATTTTTCTTTCCTTTTAAAAAAATTTCAAAATTTTAATAGAATATATCTCAGATATGTGATGTGATTTTCTAATGTGGAGTTTCAATTTTTTTTTAATTTCAGGAAAGCTCTAATAATTTGAGCTTTTGTTCTGTTCTTTGCTTCAGTTTTCTTTAGAGACTCCTATTTTTATATGTTAGATTTTGCCTATTGTAAATGTTTGTCACTCTGTCAGATCTTTCATATCTGTTTTTTCATTTTTTGATTAAAAAACGCTCTCATTTTGTATTTGTCTTAAGGCTATTATATTCTGTGTTTATTCTTCTGTGTTCCCCCTAATCTGGTACTTTTGTTAAAAAGTATTTTTTCTTTTTGCTTAAATCATGTTGTTTCTGGATTTTTCTAGTTTTGATTTATATTGTTCTTTAATGTATCATTTTATTAATTTTTATGGTATTTATTTATTCATTTATTTATATTTTTAGCTTGTTTAAACATAAGTTATAAAAGTTTTAGTTTTGTTCTGTTCCTTGGTTATGTCTTTCTGGTATGGTATAATCTATTATGGTCTGTAAGAATTTTATTCTGCTCCTTGTTCTCTCTTTCCTATAACAATGCTGTTCAGATTTGATTCTGATACTTTTCTGTTGCTCATTTTTACGTGAACTCAGTTTTCCCCAAATTTTAGGGTAAAAGATGATTTGGGGTAGCTTTGATCACTTCACAGAGCTCTTTCTCTGTTGTTTTGTGTGGTGTTCAAAATTACGATGCCTTGCTTTCTCAGACTCCTGGTTCTCTTCTCTGCCCCCTCTCTTTGTGCAGCCCCTTTTATCTGCACATTTGTTCCTTCACTCACTGTCTCTTTCCTGCTCTGTTTTGATTTCACATAGCCAGTTTGTCCTCATGGTAGATCCTTGTTCTGGAAGAGAGCTTTGGCTGGGCTGGTCAGTTTCAACCAGTCATAGGACCTAGAATTCTCACTCTCTTTAAAGCTTTAGGACCTTTGAACTCACAGGATGGAGGACTGGGTAACACCTCTCCTAGGCTCAACTGCTGTTTTCAGGTTGGCGCAGTATGTTTCCGTGAAACTGTCTGCTCATGATTTTAAGGTTCTTCTGCTCTCAGATGCATTGCTGGCCCCGTTGCTTCTCCCCGCTCTCTCCCTCACGGACACCACTGCCATGAGGCTCTTGCGGATGTTGCTGGATTCATCTCACCTGCTTGAATATTGTAGTTTGTGAAAATATGTCTTTGTGCTAGTTATATGAAATCTATAGATTTCATTCATTCATTCATTCATTCATTCATTCATTCATTTACTGTTAGTTGTCCTGTCTGCTTTATGTGGGGATTGGGAGAGATTCACAAACATGCTATTGCTGTTGTCATTTCCTTCTTTTTTTTTTTTTCCCCTAAACTCCGAAGATGTCATGTAGATAAGTCTCAGTTAATTGGTTCATTTGGTCATTATTATCTGCTTAGTCATATCTATTTCCTGTAGCTTGGTAATGGAAGTAGAGATTTGCCTTTCTTTTCAGATGATCATGGAAATATGGAATCATAGTTTGAAACACAAGAGAAAGAAAAACCTTTGATTTGCAATATGCAAGAAAATCTTAGGAGCAATTTAGACCTTAGCCTGGGTGCTGATTTTATCTAAGCTACCTTACTTTTGCACCTCCTTGGGGTACACTTTCTCTATGAAGTATCTTCGTGGAGACTGTTCTAAATTGCTGGTTAATTTTAGTTGGCAATGAGCTCAATTCTTTCAACACACATATCAATGCCATGGTCAGCTACAGTTTGGTTTGTTGTGCATGTAAACTCCATCTCAAACTTGCAATAGGATCACTGCAATAATTTCTACTATCATACTACAGTAGAGTACACAAACTATACGGACAATAATTCATAATTAATCAAGCACGTAGTTTTAGTTTTAAGAAGTTTTACTGTACTATGAAATATATCAGATCTGAGATGACTCACCAGTTCTCTTCCCCAACCTTCTCTCCAGAGTTTGGTGGAGTTGATGAGGTCAGTCTTCAAAATGCTATGAAGCAAAGTTTTAAAGTCATACCAGGCCGTTTGGTCTTTCTCCTGAAGCAACTGAGATTATATTTGAGGTTTTGGAATCCTGTTGCTCACTATAGCTTCACAGGATCCCTTGCCTGGAGGACATATAATAGGGCCCCTTTTGTATATAATCTACCATATTATCATCCTTGAAATAGACAATAGTCAAAAGGAACTAATATTTGTCCTATAGTTTTTTTCTTTATTGGGGCTGAGTTTGGGTTTTAATTTTTTGATCTCTTCATTAAACAAATTTCAATAGTTTATTTTATGTGTCAACATGGCTAGGTAATAGTACCCAGATATTTGGCCAAACACTATTCTACATGTTTCTAGGAAGCTTTTTTTTTTGGATGGGATTTACATTTTTTTTTAAAGATTCATTTATTTATTTGAAAGAGAGAGAAAGAAAGCACACACATGTGAGTGGAGGGAGGGGCAGAGGGAGAGGGAGAGAATCTCAAGCAGACTCCCTGCTGAGTGCACAGCCCCATGTGAGTCTCGATCTCATGACTCTGAGATCATGACCTGAGCCAAAATCAAGATTTAGCTTAACTGACTAAGCCATCAGGCACCCTGGGATGTGCATTTAAATCAGTAGACATTGAATAGTAAAGATTGCACTCCATCATATGGTGGGCCTCATCCAATCAGTTGAAGGTCTTAAGAAAAACTCTGACCTCCCTTTAAAGAGGGAATTCTGCCAGCAGACTGCCTTCAGACTTGAGCTGCAACTACTCTCTGTTTCTCCAGCTTCTACTTTCAGCTTTTGGAATCACCAGCCTTTACAACTGTGTGAGCCAATTTCTTAAAATGAATCTCTCTCTATTCTCTTCTTTCTCTCTCTCTCCACACACACACACACACACACACACACACACACATACACACACACTCTATTGGTTCTGTTTCTGGAGAACCCTAATACACAAATTATCTATACATGGTCAAAAATATTGTAGAATTCTTATACTGATATTTGAATGTTCTTTTGCTATTATTCTTAGCTGTATATGATGTTTTGTTCACTCTTCTGACAATTTGTTCTTCTAAATGACTTTTCAGATAAGACATAAAGTTGTTGTGTGGTAGGAATCCATACCCAGATAAGAAGGCCATATTAGGACAATACTGTTCTAGGCCTCAAGAAAAGGAATTCTAGGGACGCCTGGGTGGCTCACTTGGTTAAGTGTCTGCCTTCGGCTCAGGTCATGACCCCAGGTGCTGGGGTCCAGTCCCCCATCGGGCTCCTTGCTCAGTGGGGAGCCTGCTTCTCCCTCTGCCTGCCACTCCCCCTGCTTGTGCTCTCTCTTTCTCTGACAAGTAAATAAATAAATAAAGTCCTTAAAAAAATCAGAAAAGGAATTCTATTTTTCTGATTTTCTCCCCTTGCAGATTGAATAGAAGATGTGAAAAACTTACAAGGTTGAAGTATAGGGAAAAAGTGAGGAAGCAAACCTCCTGGCCTCTTTCCAGCTTACACAGTAAACAAACGACTATATAGGTCACTCACAGCCTTTCTATGCTTATCAAGATAGGACACCAAAAACTGATTCGTGTCCAAGATTCCTTAGAGCAAAATAGAAGATATATTTATGAATTTATATCAATCTATATTTATATCTATACATATATATAAACACATATACACATATGTACATAATATTCAAGTGCATATTTTTATCAGTAACTGAACATAGTAACTTAATTAGTCAAGAATAGACTATTTCAGGATTCTGGCTATTTTCTCCTAGACAAAGTGACAGTAATAAGTTTGGGCAAAATCCTTTGTGCAGTCCATATGGTTCTTAATTATTATTAATGATAAAAATGAAAATATCTGTTGAGAGATATTCCCTGGGCTATTTTACCTAAGTGAATTAACTTGTTTAATTGTTACAGGAGCTGTTCTGAAGGAAGCATTATCGCGAGCATTTTATAAACAAAGCAACTGAGTTTCAAAGAAGTTACATAACCTGCCCAAGGTTATGTGTGATTACATGTAAAGAATCGTCTTGACATTTCTCAAACCTCCATCATTAGTTTCAACTTCTGTCTATCTTTATTCCTTTTTAAAAATTTTGTATTCTTCTTTAAGGGCAAGGGTAAGTACCGGGACAGGTCTTTTAAAAAACTTCAGTTTCTAATCATTCTGCCCTGATTCCTGTTGTTCTATTGAGCTTGATCTTTTGTACATATTTCTCCAAAACACTTATGTGCATTGAAATGGTTCCTGACACTGGGCCTGATTAAGCAACTTGCCCAAGACTGCACAGGGATTAATGGTAGAGCCATAAATTAACATTTTCCATCGCTCTGTTCCCTTACTTTTTTGAGCGATGTTGCCTTCCCAGAGACACGTCTTTTGAAGTAAAAAGAACTCGTATGTTTCCAGCATTGCCAGTCTAGGTAAGAAATGTGCCGGCATCACAGGCCAAGCAAAGCTGTGAAGGTAATATTTTCATGATTATATTCCTCTCAAGAAATTATGTCCATTCTCACATGCTCATTCTCCAAGTAATCAGAGGATATTAATGTTAAAGAGTGAGGAGAAGTATATTATTGTACTCTAGTTCCATATTGTCTAGGGACTGTCACTCATTACTTTAAAAGTTCATTTGAATTTTTGTTGAATAGAAATTGTAGCTAAAAGAAAAAAAATCCCTCAGGCACAATTAAGCAAGGGATATTTTTAATACACAGAAAGAAAAGGGTTAATTAAACCATCACGCTTGCAGCCACTTTTCTAGGACATTTCCTTTTACAGGATCTATTTGAGAAAATATATGCAAATTTACATGGATTTGGTGAGCAGTAAAAGGATATTGTAAAACGTCATTAATTATGAATTCTAGAGAAGAGAGAAAATGGACTTTGAATGAACGGAGTCCATTTGTTCCATTATGTACATTTATCTGCATGTATGTGGAATTTAAGAATTGAAACTCCATTTATTGGACACTTGCTGTATGTTACTCAAAGCTAAGGGCCTTACATTTGCTATCTCATTTAACCTTCATATTTAATCTATGAGATCATTGCTAGTATCCCCCATTTTCTGTGTTAGAAAAGTAAGGCGCAGAGGATCTTGCAAAATGATGCATAAAGTAGCAGGCACCCTATCCAATTCTGACTTAATCTCTAGCCTTTCCAAGTGCTACCCCACCCTGTGCACATCCCTTCCAGATATCCCTGGATGTGTGTGTGTGTGTGTGTGTGTGTGTGTACATATAATACTCACATAGCCAAGGTACTTGTATTTTTCTGTTTGATATTAATAGAAATACCCGTTTTTTGTATTTTCGATAAAATGTTATTGGTTCCTATTTGCTCACTCAGTCAATATTTGTACATAAGAAACATGTTTAATGTCTTACAGGTCCCTTCCATTTTAAAACTATCAGGATTTTTAAGAAGAATATATGATAAATTTTATTATATCCTATTGTGGCATATCTATTGAGATGAAAGTGTTTTTCTTTACTCTTAGACTTTTATGCAGCAAATAAAATCAAAGGACTTCATAGAGTTGAGCCATTGCTGGTTATGGCATTTTATTCTTTTAATGCATTTGATATCTATAATGTCAGATTTTGTTTGCAAGTATTTTACTTATGAGTTTTTACATTTGTGCAGCTGTCACAAAAAGGACAGTGATTGACAGAAGAATGCAAACGTAGGTGAAAGAGGTGAGACAATAAGCACATGAGATGGCTCGTGAGATTTGAGACTTAGTCATCCTTGCCCTTTGGATAGACTTGATCTTCAAATCCCGTGAATGTAAACTGCCACCTCACTGAGTGCTAATCTGCTAGAGAATCACACCTTCTTGGAGGAGTGTGTGTGGGTGTGTGCATGTGTGCATAGTGGTAATTCTATATATCCCTGTGGCACGTTCCCAAAGGTGATCATTCTGACGATGGGTTTACCTGCTGGTCTGGGAAGTCAAATACAAAATATATATCAGCTGAATTAAGGAATATTCATTTCTTTTCACACCTTTGAAGCTATGATTAGCCAATTTTGACATATTAGTTCACAAATACTGGCGGGGTTGAATCAGGAGTCAATGCCACAGGTTCCCCTGGTAGGACAGAATAGTCTTTAAGACTACCAATCTCATAGCATTTGTGTTTAATAGTTTATTAATTCTGGTGTGCAATTGTGGGTTTTTTTAAATCAATTTTATTCTTTCTTCATGGATTGAATTATTATAGCTGTTTCAAATATAAAGACTAGCATAGAGAGTAATATAATGAACACCTGTTGTAAAAAACAAATTGTTACTGGGTAATTTGAAACTTCCTTTGTATTCTGTTTCCTTCCTCCCTTTTTTAGAGGTAAGTACCAAGTTCAAGGTGATTGTGTCCTTTCCATTTGAGTTCCTATATTACAGTAATAATAGTTTACAATATGGGTTTACAATTCTCCACTAATGACAGGATATTATTTGTATCACTTTGTAGTTTGATTTTCTTACTTTATATGATGTTTTAAAAAGTCATATCCATTGATATATGTAGTTGTTATATAAATTGTACAGAATACACCACAGCCTTTTATACATTTCACTACTGATGGACATTTGGTTGCTTCTATTTTTATATTTTTACAGCAAATGTTACAAGGACATATTTATATATGGCCCCCTTTCTCTTATGTGAGAGTTTTGAAACCCAAAGCAGGATTGTTGGTGAAAGAGTTAGCTCATATTCAGGTTTACTACATCTTGCCAAATTTTTGTCCATTAATGAAGGTGGTCTCACCGTGTGTCAGCTGGTGTTGGAAGTCCTGCTTTATACGAAGTGAAAAATAGCAGATTGAGCAATCAGAAGTAGCCTCAAGGGACTAGGAAAATGGTTTGAGGGTAATAAACAGGTAGGCAAATGTCACTGAAGAAAAATCTTTTTAATTTTGCAACTCTGCAAGAGAAGACACACTGGCCATGATGACTATGACAAAATGGAACAGTGCACTTTCCCTCATTTTGATGGGCATTTCTACAACAATCTCAGTCATGCAGAAGCTTCAATTCAAAATTTTACCGTAATTTCAAGAACAAAAGAATAAATTAGAACATGCCTCATTGGAAAGTGTTCCATGCAATTATTGTAAATTATTTTTCTACTAACCCCCTCTCACTTCACCCAAAGCTTCAGCTCCTAAAACAGATCCATCAAATGAGAGCCAGCAGGCTCTCTGGGCCAGGCCAAATCTCTGCCCAGAGGTCCTGGTAGGATGGGCAAAACATCTTTATCTAAAGAACTCCAGAATTGGGTATCCAACCATCCATCTGGACAAGTATGCCTTTGAGAATACAAATATGATTATAATATATTCCAATAATAATAATAATAGACAGAAAATGTTGGCATTCAGCTTTCATTCAAATTTAAGCAAATTAATTTAAAATAGTAACTATCACAGCATTTATTGGAATTTTGTGCTTTATGTATAAAAGTGGAGTGTGTGTGTGTACGTGTGTGTGTAGCTGGAAGCCTTGAAACATGAAGGAAGAATATAGACATGGGAATTGTTGAGTACCGTCAAAGTTAACATATAGTCATTTCACTAATCAATCAGTGGAATTTGAGGAAAGAAATTAATACTTGCAGTGATCAAAACAGATCATACATATGAAGACTATGGGCTTATTCAGTTTCTCTTCAGCCATTTAACTTATTCTGTGGAACTGGGAATATGCTTTTTGGTTTTGACTTAACATCAAAAAGTTAAATAAACATTTATTGACCAATTTTTTTGTGCTGTTTGTTTCACTGGGTACTTGGGAGATTTTATATCAATAGCTACAACCAACTGAGTATTTATTGGGTATCAAGATGTTTTCATAAATTTTTTTTCAATAATATTAAAATAACACTGTAAGGTAGGAGTTATTAATCTTTTTCAAAAGTAGGTGAGAAAGTTGAAAAACTTGTTCAAGGCAATACCACAATCAGTACCAGATCTGTTATTCAAAGTTGGGACCATTCTGATTCCATAGTTTGTGTCTATGAATAATGAATGAATGAGTAAGTGAATGAGCAAATGCAAATGGTAATAATAATAAATGTATGCACAAATAGTTAAGGGTTCTCCAAGTCTCACTGTGAAATCTAGAGAAGGCTTGACAGAAAAGGCACTTTGAAAAGTGACCTGAAGGATGAGTTGTGGTTATTTTGACGGACAAGGAAGGAAAGAGATCTCCAAGCAGAATGAAAAACACAAGTATATGGATAGAGTGACTTAAAAAAAAAAAAAGCATGATTTATTTGAGGTACTGAAAGCACACATTTTAGTATTAAATAGACATAGCACTTGAAAGAAACAGGCATTTTGGAAGGAAATGGAAGGGAACCAGAGTATGAGGTACCTTGGATGCCATGTTTGAGGTCTTAGCAGGGAGCAGATGGACTCTTACATGATATACTCAAGAGTACATTAATGCAGGGGCTGTCTACAGAAGTGTGAGCAGGATTAAGGGGAACCAACAAGATACAATGAAGCATTCCTCAGCCAGCAACATTGGTGAGCTGTTGTCACTCATAGACCTGAAAAGGAAATGGGGAGAAAGTGATTACAATACTACAGAGAGGAATTGCCGCTTTAGGAGAGGACTCCTTTTCAGTAGAGAAATACAGTCAGCTCACCACTTGGGAAAATTAATACCCTAAACTCAGGGGCGCCTGGGTGGCACAGCGGTTAAGCGTCTGCCTTCGGCTCAGGGTGTGATCCTGGCGTTACGGGATCGAGCCCCACATCAGGCTCCTCCGCTATGCGCCTGCTTCTTCCTCTCCCACTCCCCCTGCTTGTGTTCTCCCTCTCGCTGGCTGTCTCTATCTCTGTCAGATAAATAAATAAAATCTTTAAAAAAAAAATACCCTAAACTCATTCTTCTTTCACGTGCAATATCCTGCCGTTATCCCTCGTTACCAAACCCAACCAGAAGCCAGATGGCAAGGTAGCCAATTGATGATGCAGGTATAGATTAGGTCCCCAGGGCACCCAGAGCAGGGAAAGGAAGGGTGGAGAGGAGAGCTAGATGAAAATAGGGAATATCCAGTACAGGGATAAGAAGTTTTACTGCATAGATGGTGAGGAACCATTGCAGAATTTCAGGCGGGAGAGTTACAGGATCAGATTGGAGAAAAGAGAAGGTGGCTCTGGCACCAAAAGAAGAATAAATGTAAAGAATTAGTGTAATAGTAGAGAAAGAATGGCATTTAGTGGGATTGCAAGGATCCTGTTGAGAAATTGTGAAGGTCAAAGCAATGACTGTGGACTAGGTGAGAAAAGACCCCACGTTAGAGACATGATAACAATTTACATCACAGCTAAAGCCCTGTCTCAAAAGTCTGCAGAAAGAACAACCATCAGTTTCCTGAATCGTATATTAGCTTAGATGTCTAATATGAAGAATAATTGCTTTTTAGCTTCAGTAAGACTTTGCACCTTGCCTAGACAGGATACTTGCTCTAAAATAGAAATAGTCTTGTTTACTCCTGGCCAATAATGATTTTTAATCAAGACAAAAAAGTACCTTCTCCAACTAAATGGTTGATTTGATTATTGAACAGTGAAAAGATTCCAAGTTCATTTAATTGCAGCATTTTCCCTAAGGGTAAGGAATATTAAGAATATTAACTGTTATTATCCTTTTAGCTAGCTTGCTAGCTAGATGTATAGGTAAAGATTAAAGATAATGTGCCAAGTAATGTTTATGTACCTATGTCCCTTATACAACTGAAAAATCCAGTCTTCTAAAAATTCATAGGTCAAAGATCTCTAAATGTAGCAAATCATAAATTAATCTAAAAATTACAAATTATGGTTAAAAAAATAAAAAAATAAAAAATCCAAATCATAGTTAATTTTTTTTAAGTTAGATTAGACCACAAAGCCTGATTTGTGAATTGAGAGTGATGAGTTGATCTTGGCTGAGATCACTTTCATTTCCTCTGGATTTAGCGTATAAACAATAAAAGGCATGCATGAAATCTCAGACACATGGTGCAGAGAGGAGCAAGGGATCCCCAGTGCCTCCCTTGTCCCTTATTGTCCCAAAGTGAGAAGTCTCAGAAGCCCATTTAGATCGAGAAACCTGTCTGGTGAGTGGGATCTAAAACCACAGGTTCACCATTCTAAATACTCTGTACCAGCGCCTTAAAGTGGGGAGGAACATTTTAGCACTCAGGAGTTTAACTTATATAAGATAAAATTCTTGCTTAATCACAGTTGCATATTTCTACATATTGAATCCTGACTGTACCACTAACTAACTAACTAACTAACTAACTGCATAACCTTGGGTAAGTTATACAGACTTGCTGTGCTTTGTTTGCCTAATTTATAAAGTGAGATAATAAAATTCCATCCTCTATAGATTTACTGGGAAGATTACATGAGTTAATTCATGAGAAACACTAGCTGGGCACCTGGCATGCTATAAGCATATAAAAATGTTAACTGTAGATTTATTTCTTGTTGTACCACTAAGCCTGCTAGTGATTTCTGGAGAGCAGGCTTTTTAAGAAACCAGATAAAAAAGGGGCTCACAGTGCCTGGAGGATATCAGTATCATATTTATCATCTATCGGTCTTTCATTCTATCTGTCTATCCATCTATAACTTATCATCTGTCTATTTCATAAGAAATTACTGGAAGCAGGGGCGCCTGGATGGCTCAGTCGTTAAGCGTCTGCTTTCGGCTCAGGGCGTGATCCCGGTGTTGTGGGATCGAGCCCCACATCAGGCTCCTCTACTGGGAGCCTGCTTCTTCCTCTCCCACTCCCCCTGCTTGTGTTCCCTCTCTCCTGGCTGTCTTTCTCTGTCAAATAAATAAATAAAATCTTAAAAAAAAAAAAAAGAAATTACTGGAAGTAGGAAAAAGTAAAATTGAGGACAAAAAAAAATGAACAAGAAAAAAATTGAGAAGAGAAACAGCGGATTGGGCCAAAGGGAGCTGAAGAGAAGTGGTGCTGGAGTAACAAGAATCAGATGTGGACAGCGAAGGACACGAGAGCAGAGGTGTCCGTGATGGAAGAGAGACGACCTTGGTTCACACTGAACGTTGATGCAGTGCTATTGCAATATCAAAGCATATGACAGGAATTGTTTTTGATTGATTCTGCTAAAATTTATGAGGAATCTACTATTTCTAAAGCCCTTGAGGATTGATAGACATAGGGATTTCCGCCATTAAGAAGTCTCATCAGGAAAGAAGCATTTATATCCCATGTGTTCTTTCTACAAGAATCGGAATGTGAATGTCTTACTTTGTAAACTGCTTTGTTAATTATAAAAAATGATCGTCAAGTGATGGGGCCTGTAAATATAGCCATTTATTCTCTGTAAGCCCATTTCTTCTTTAGGACAAAGGATACTGTGTCAGGTAAGCGCTACACTGCAGCCAGGGGTGCTCGGGATAAACCCTCAGTCCTCAGTGTGGTGAACTCGGGGCAAAGGGCCTCTGGCCATGAGCACTCTCCTCTGTCTGTTGCCGCATGGCCTATGCGTATCCCGTTCTGTGCACACCAAGAGGGAGATGTTGGGAAGCAAGGCTTCATTGGGGGTATTGGTGGATGCACTGACCCTTTTCCTTCATTCCAAAAGCTGAAGATACCTATTAATTGATGAAGATATGATCCTGAATGGTTACTGTTTATAAGGATCTATCCATATTTGGATGTTTTTTCAAAGTAAAAAACATTGTTGGCTAGTATCATTAGTAATCCATGCCCTATAAATTGCATGCTATACACAGTTAAATCAATTCTGGGACTAATTTTTTTTTGCCATCAGAGTAAGGCCATTGAGATGTGATTACAATTGCTGGAGATAGCATATGGCTTTTCTCCCATCTTAGAGGGAGAAAACCACACAAAGTCCACCAAAGAGTCATTAATTCCTCTTCTTCAAGGCTGTCAGCTCAGCAGTACATTTTCATAATTGATAATTGCCAACAGGTTACTTGGCAGGATCCCTATTTCTAGCATTTGTTAGGAAAAGTGGAGGATTTCCCATCTACTGTTAAATGTTATTTAACCTCTAGATGACTTCATGTAGTCTTTGATCATCGGTGGCAAACTATATTAGAATTTCTAAAGCTTTTGTTTTGATATTTGGAACTTTACATTATGGAAAGTTTTGAAATAGGTGGAAGTCTGCAAATTAAATTCCTAAAAAGTTCGAATTTACTGAGAGCTTAATTTACTCACAAATTTACTAATGAGAGATACGTATGAATGTAAAACTAGCCAGACTCCTTTACAAATATAGAATGTTCAAAAAGGAATACAAAAAACGCACGATGAGGAAGGGCTGAGAGGAGAGATTAAAAAAAAAAAAATAGTTCAGGGCTTTCTTGAAGTCCCAGCTTTAGAAAGGTAAAATTTTTAGACATGAGCACTTTTGGTTTATATTCTCAACTCTGCCAGGAGGTTGCAACTTCCTGGGGAGAAATACCTTATTTTACATTTTTCCACCTTAATATATATTATCTTTCCTTTTTTTCCACCATGTTACAGAGATTCCAATCCCTTTTAAGTTAACTCATCAGCCGACATGAACATACTCTAAGGGTTCTGACTGACCTTAACTTAGCAGAACTGAATACTGTAATAGAGAGAATAGACTCAAAGATATCTTACAATCAGAGTGCTTTACAAACTTGTATTCCAGCTTCTAATCATTCTACAGAAGACTGTCATGTAGAAAGACTCTAGAGATGTTATTAAAATATTCAAAGAGAGTCTTTAGTGACTGCAGAGCATATTTCAGGATTCTATTTTAAACTCAAAATTCTTGAAAGGAAAATCTGAATTATGTATTATTATTTGACATGGCAGTGGTCACCTTTTTATCTCTCACGAGGGCCTTTGAATTATCTTGTATTTTTAAGATGACGCTGAAGGGTTATGCGCATGCTGTAGAGCGAGGCAGGTGTCCTTCCCTGTGGTCTGGGTGGGAATATTAGATGCTCCTTAACGTGAGCACAAGGTCTTCCTGGAGAGCTGTAGCTTTGTGGGGTCCTCGTTGCACAGTGGGCATCTTAATGTCACAGAGAAGGGTAGAGGCTGCCATTTCTGTAAAAGGACAAGTACTACAAGGCAAACAACTTTGTCCCACTCCCATCATGCACAAAGTCCTATTTGACCTTAACAAAGTAGAAGAGAACACTGAGGAAGGAAATTAGACTCAAAGATACTTTATTATCAGAGCTGTTTTTCAGGATTGTTATTCCAGTTCATAATCATTTTACAGAATGTCATCATCCTGAAAGACTCTGGAGATGCTATTAAAATATTCCAAGAAAGATTTTAGTGACTGTGCATGGCATATTTCAAGATTCTCTCCACTGTATAATGATGTAGAGGATATCTTGTAAATGTCTTAAAATAGGCATTTTTTTTCCATTGGAAATCTAATGAATAATTTTCATCATAATTTAAAGAGAAATTAGAAAAAGGAAATAATTTAAAGCCTGCTTAATTCACCCTCATTTCTGATAATAAGCCCTTCTCTACTGGGCCCTGCCTCTGCCCTTCCTTTTTAAAAGATATTTAGCACGTGTTCCTTCTTATTGGGCAGCATAATTGGAGTTGTTAGTTAAGTCATAAGGAAAAAAAAAATGAGGTCACGATTCTTACAGACCATTTACTTACTGCTTCAGGAGGTTAGAGTTGAAGGGGCCTTAAGAAACAGGAGGGCATCCTGGCAATTGCTTAGATAGTTTTGAACTGGTGTCTACTTTCTTCCTCATATTATGTGACTATATCTGGAGAGTGGGAAAATGAAACAAAACGACAGAAGCAGTTTCATAGACAAAGGACATGTGGGTACAGGCAAGGAGCGGTTGCTCCAGGGCACTCTATCAGAACTCTGGGACATGTCTGATATGTTCCAAAGTCCTTTGCTTCTATCTGAGCACAAAGATTGCTCACCAACACTAGAAAAAAAAATAGTGGGAAGATTCCCCTAAAGAGCTAGATAAGCCCTTAAAGAAATGACAACCTTGCAGCTCAGATGCTATGGTCTAGCTATGGGGTTAGGGATGTTTTCAGGAAGTCAGACTACTATTTTCCCTATAAAGCCACATAGTTGTAGTGAGGCCCAAGTTTGTCCAAGGTATAATATCTCCAAAGAGTATTCCAAGCAAACAAGAAGGAATCATAAATATATGTGCACTGAATGGAGAACCTCATGTCAGCCTTGTAGAATTAGGGAGTCATTGGGCTGAGGCCAGGATAGTTGGAAAAGAATTAGAAGACTTTTCATATGCATAGTGTATTCCACAGAAGAGAAATCTAGGAAAGATTCTGCTACAACATATTTCTCAAATCTGAGTCAAGCCTGTTTAGGGTAAGCAATGCATAAGGTGAAATATGTTTCCTTTGGCAATATAAAAATTTGGAAAGACTTAAGTTCACATGTTGATTCTAGTACTTTGTAAGTGAGAACACCTCAAACATGTTAATTAACCACTCCTACTGTGAAATTCTTCATCTGTGAAATAAGATTAGTTAAAATTATTTCTCTACTTGACACCAAGATTTCTCCTAAAGAATGAATGTCTTTATTTAGCAACAGACTCTAATTGGGGTAGACATAGTGAACCTTGAAGTACATGAGTTTGTAAGAGGCAAGGAAAGTGCCAGTCCATACACTCTGGTAAGCTGGCAAAAATTGCCAGGGAAGTTTATTTGTACAGCAAGGAAGTATAATGTTTTATTTTAAATCATCTGCTATATAGTCTTGCAATGAAGTGCTTGTCTCCATTACGCCTTGAATCTCTTCTGTGTAAGAGTCTACAGAAAACTCTTTATCTCCTATGAATGGCAATTTGAGGGGGAGGAGGCCATAGAATCAAGTGAAAACTGGATTTTAAGGGGAATTCAATGCTGCAAGAATTAGAAATGTTGGACAAGGTGCTGAACCTTCCATGTGAATAGGATGGGGTTTGAAGTGATTATAGGAGATCTTAAAGGATGGGGTGACTTGCTGATATCTTCATAAACTAGCTGATATGGTTGTGAGAATAAAAAAATTAGATTAAATTAGATAAGGTAAGTGTGTTATTTCACCAACTTAGTCACCCATACCTTTCTTATCAATCTGTTGCTGCTTCTCTTTTTTTCACTCTGCCTGGATTTCTATGCCTTTGTGTTTACCATGGCCACACAAGACTTCAGTTTATGATACTCCCTGGATCTGAACTCACTGATAATATTCTACTATGAAACTCTCCCAGCACTTAAAATGGGGATAATAATACTTTTTTTCTGAAAGATGTGAAGATTCACTAAAATAACATATGGGAAGGGGACAGTTTATAGAATTCAAAGTGCTGTAAAAATAGTTTCCATAGTTAAACAGCAACTCACAACTGCTCTAATAAGAATAGAATAAAACAGAAGAGAGAATAGAGGCTCTTCTCCAAACAAATACCTCCTGCTCTGGACAACAGAACTGGAAAGAACCTTAGTGATTCCCGCACTTCCTGATGGGACGCTCGGTTTAACTGTGTATCAGAACCAGAGTTCAGTTCTCTTGATTGCCAGTTGTCTTTTCTGTGGGCCTCTGTGCAGAATTTCCCGGGGACCCCAGGAAATTAGTATGATAACAGAAAGTCCTGGCCTTTCCACCGCTTCATAGCAGGCATCTTTTAAACCCAACTTTTGACTGAGTAGTTACCTGTACATAGAGATGGATGCCAGGCATTTAGAACAAGTACTTGGATTGGCTGATCTATTTTCATTTGGTTGCCATGGTTGGACTTGAACTATTTCAGGACTTACTGAATGTGAATAATGGCTAGATTGTTCTAATTTCTTTATGTGAAAATTTGGCAGCATTGATTTAGGATGGGTTGAGACTGGGGAGGGAGTAAGGCCTGCCTTTCTCCGGATTTTTCCCTGCCATCACATTTAACTCAGTTCCTCCTCATTCTGGTCAATGACAACAACACGCAGCTCTGATATCCTTTTATATACATGCTGACAGCTCTGATGTTTCCACTCTGTCTTCCTACAGCCTCCAGGCAGAGCACACACAGTTCTCTTAACCTTCCCACATAGATTTTATTTTGTAAATTCTCTACCATCTTGTGACTTCCTTCAAAGCTTCCCATCTGTTTTCCTTTGAAGAAAGCCCATATAGAAAATCAAAAGGGCCAACAGAAATAAAAGTGCAAATATATTTTATTTTGCTTTTTCTATCTACTTCATTTTCCTTGTTTGTTCATTATCAGGAAGAGTGTACAAAAAGGCAATAAGCTTTTAAAAGAGTAATTGGCTCTGGTCCACATAACACCATGCCTAAGCCAAGTGCTTCTTTCTGAAAACATTACAAGCTAGATTTGGGGCTAAAGTGAAATCAATGTCTGAGTACAAAAGACAAAAAACAGAAACAAAACAAAGTTCGCTTTTAATTCCATTAGTGAAGAGTTTATTAGATTGGATATTCGATCTACTCTGGATGATTAGACATGAACAGGAATGGGGGTGACATTTTTTCAAGACTTTCTCTCAGGAAAATACAAGATAACCCTAAATAATGCTTTGCCCAGGTATCCCTGGAAGGCTGAATAAATTTTGAGGCCACTCGGGATTTTACCTCATATCAAATCTTGCCTGCAATCCTACTTTGAGGTTGAACCTTGCACAATGGAAAGATTTTATTTATAAAATACACACACACATACACACACAGGTCCGCATACATATATATCCATTTTCACGATGTTGGTTTCTGAGGTTGAGGTGTTGGTTGTTTCTGCCATTTCTCTTCTCCTCCATTTTTTTTTAAATTAAGAATACTAAGAACATCTCCTGTGTCCAGATATTATGTTGATGGGATTTGTCCAATGCCAGCTTTCCTAACAAAAGTAGGGTAAAATAGAAAATAATGTGTTTTTGACAAAGCCAGTATTTTTAATGTTTTGATTTATCCAAAGTTGGTATTTCTACAGTTCATGTTCTTCACCAGAAATTTTAGAATCTCTCAGAATAGGAATTTTTTTTCATTTCTTTTTTCCAAGAGTGCATACAGGTGGCAAATGGCAAGCAAAATCTTTGATTTTGATTATAATTATAATTGCTAAGGTACTGTCAAGAAATAGGTTCATGTAAAATAATTTGTAATTTAGTTTGAGTCGGTATGATGTATAAGCACCTTACTTATTAGTCAGTAGCTTACTGATTTAGAAGAAAATTAAAAATCAATTTGAAAACTGATTTATAGAAAAGAACTCCTTCCTCTGTGTCACCCGTCCTCAGTAATGCAGAGAAGTAAAAACTTAATAATCACGTGGTGTGCCACGTAGCTACACATAAATCTAGAAGATCCCTCCTCCCTCAAATTTGGTACCGATAAAGCTTTTAAATAATCTTTGTTAAAGTGATGTTTAATTTTAGGTGTCAACTTGACTGGGCCATGAGGTGCCCAGATATTTGGTTAAACATTATTTCTGGTTTGTCTGTGAGGGTTTTTCTGGATGAAGTTAAAGTTCATCAGTCAACGAGTAGAGAAGAATGTCCTCTCCAATGTGGGTGGGCTTCATTCAATCCGTTGAAGGTCTGAATAGACAAAAAGACTGAATAAGGAAGAATTCTTTCTTTCTGCCTCTCTTTGTGCTAGGATATTTGTCTTCTGCCTTTAGACTTAGACTGAAACTTAGACCATCAAATGACCTGGTTCTCAGATCAAACTCATTTTGGAACTATATCATCAGATCTACTGGGTCTGTATTTTTTAGTTTTCATAACTTTATGAGCCAATTCCTAAAAATAAATTTATTTGTTTACATATATGCTACTATATATTATTCCATGTACATTTATCATATATATGTATATATATATGTGTATGTATATATGTACATATATATATATGTATACACACACGCATACATAAAAAAGTTAAATGTATTAAGGTTCTCCAGAAACAGAACAAATACTATATTATATTGTATTGTATTATATTATAATATATTAGATTTATTATATTATATTATATTACCTGGAGAACCCCATATTGGGGAAGGTCATCAGAAAGACATGACCACTGATTGACCCTGTGGGTTGGACCTGGTCACTCAGAGGCTCTTCATTTCCTCCCGTTTTGGGAATGTGGGTTCTGCTTGCCTTTACCACTGTCAGAAGCTTCTTCAAGGACATGACCTTGAAATAGTTATATGGTGTTGAGAACACCTGCACAGTATACATGACTAAATTTGGTTAAGGCCTCTTTACACATTTTCAAGATTTGGTGGGTGGGTGCAGGGACCCATTTGTCCTGCCGCTGGTCATGACAAGCCTCGTATGCAAGTTTCCTCTGGTATTACAACTGCCACCAGCAACCTGGAGTGGCCTGCCTCTTCCTTTAGTCTCTCTCTGCTCTCTGAGCACAGGAGCCGTTTCAGATGATGCCCGGAAACCCCCTAGAGGGTTACAAACCAACTCCCTGACTAATACGTTTAACTTATTTAAAATGCTATCCAATAGCAAAAATACGAAAAAGAAAACCAAACTTGTGTTATTTTTCAATGTAATACAATGTTTTTCTCACCTTTATACTTCCAAATTCTGAGTGTATAAAATGAGCCCAGGCTATAGTGCAGTAAATGTACCCTTTTATACGATCTCTCCACAGCACGCCCTGAATACCAGTGCCTGAAATTCCACTAATACGAAGGAATGATCTACTTCTTTATCAGAGAT
Organism: Ursus maritimus; assembly: GCF_017311325.1. Lineage (NCBI taxonomy): Eukaryota > Metazoa > Chordata > Mammalia > Carnivora > Ursidae > Ursus > Ursus maritimus. The sequence goes on along the minus strand of NW_024423343.1, from coordinate 87,286,694 downwards.
GAAGTTTGAAGGGTAAATACTTTGGATGAGGGTGTATATTGCCTTCAATTTATGTGAAAGTGAATGGGTGGTATTAGATCCCTTTGAATGTTTGTTTCCTAAAGAAGGGACGGTTTGGAGAAGGAAAAATAGCTGAAGAGGGTCACAGAAGGAGAAAGAGGTGATTGCATGCCCTAGGGTCTCTTTCTGCCGATTTCACATTTGTATAAAGTCCATTGTAATAAAGACCACTCTCCCAAAGCTGACTGGGCACATCTCCGCTCTGCTCTGACCCTTAGGAATAATACTTGGGATAAGAAGTTGCCTTCTTTTAGGATTTAATCTATTCTCTAACTAGAACTGTGTGAAACTATAAACTACTAAACAGATGCCAGCTTGCCATCTAGGGCAGCCTGACCCACTATATAAATTCTAAAGAGAATGAAGAGAGAAAGGATTCTTTTTCTATTTGGGCTTATTGTAAGCATAAGTACTAGAATATTCTTCCGATAACAGGTAGAGTCATGTCTCGATTGTTTATTCATCAGGATCAACTTGACTGCTTTCTGAAGATCACTGTGACACAGTAAATGTTAGAAAAGATCAGGCAAATTTTCAAAAAGAAATGGATTAAAGCCTGAGCTTTTGTCAGTCACTGAAAAGGAAAAATAAAATCCATGTATCTATTTTTAATTTGTACAAAATGCCAACTTCAATTTCATGCCAAATTGAGTGTCATTACAGGATTAAATAGTTTGGCTACTAATTTTTGACAACATAGACATAATATTTTTAAATTATCTTTTTGGCTATCGCCAAACATTAGGTTATCACAAGTTAAGTTTGAACTTAACATGCTGTCTTCTCCTTCTATTATCTAATCATTTCTAAAATTATCCAGAATGAAGAGAACAACTTACTTTCTCAGTCATCTGCCTTCTAGCTTGCATTAATAGGAATGTATTAATGGTTCAATTTTCCAGTTTAAGTTTTTAGAAAAGTCTTCGAATTACCCCCCAAATCGGAACTTTTCGTGGTTTTTTTTTTAATAAACTTTCACCTCATAGTTGCTTTATTTACATATCTGCTTATAATTACTGAAACATGTGTTCTAGTTACTGTGTTAAGATCTGCAGAGGCAAGGGTGAACAATATATACACTCAACCCTCAATGGTCTTGCAGTCTTTGGATAGGTGACATTTAAGAGGATTGCAAACCATCCTACCACTCTAACTGCTACAAAAAAGCATGCATGGGCTCTTGCTAGAAGAAAGTCTAGAAATTCAGAGGGAGAGGACTGAAATTCAGCCTTCAGGTCTGAAGAAACATGTTAAGGTGAAATGATGTGAGTGAAGGCTTCATCGTAAAGTATGACTGGGAATAATGGCAGCAGATTGGTTGGAAGAATATTGCAGTGGCACCATTGACCAGCAATAGGATGGTTCATACCACCGTGATGTGTAAGCTAAAGAAAATAAAATTAAATTGAGGTGGTTTAGGTAATATATTCAGTAAATTTCAATTAATTTGTTCAAGAAGAATGTATTCTTAATTAACTTGTATAATCACAGATAATTTAAATTCAGACTCTGGGTTTCCTAGCATTTATTAGGATAAAGTATGCTATGTTATTCAGAGACATTTTCATAATAAAATGGGGGATATAATAGGAATACTCACTCAGAAGTCTAATAATACCTGATCATCAGAAGTAACTTCAAAAAAGTGTAAATTTGCTATGTTTTCCCTAATCTACTGGGCTCTTTGAGGTAGGAACTCTGAATGACCAGCAGATACATCTGATTCTCCTTTGTCTCTGTCTTGTTAGACCACTTATGTTGAAATATTTCCATTAAATATATTTTTGATCTCAAACAGTTAAAACCCCAGGTAAAAAAGTTCATCTGTGGGGGAATAAGGTTTAATCTATTTTTAAAGTATCACTATGCTGTTCAAACAAAATGATATTAATTATAAATAATTTAAGTAATGTACCAAAATACAAAGAAAATGTTAGGAAAATAACTCACCTAATAAAAATTATTTCACATACATATGTTTGTATATATAGATGAGGAGAGCCATGAGAGTAAGAATGAGAGTAAGGGAACTTCAGGACATACTTTTAATTCCAAATCATATTATCTTTTTTTTTTTAAAGATTTTATTTATTTGGCAGAGATAGAGACAGCCAGCGAGAGAGGGAACACGAGCAGGGGGAGTGGGAGAGGAAGAAGCAGGCTCATAGCGGAGGAGCCTGATGTGGGGCTCGATCCCATAACGCCGGGATGACGCCCTGAGCCGAAGGCAGACGCTTAACCGCTGTGCCACCCAGGCACCCCCCAAATCATATTATCTTAATTAAAATGTATTAATTTAACATTTTCCCAAAGTTACTAAGAGAAAGAAACAAATTTAAGTGACTCTAGAAACATTACTGAACCTTTAATAATTAACCCTTCATCCTAGGAAAAAACAACTCAGATAGCTGTCCTTCAGCAGGTGAAGGGTTAAACAAATGTAGCTCATCCTTACCCTGGAATGTCCAACACTAAAAATTAATGAATTCCTGACACAGAGAACAACCTGGAAGGATCTCCGGATTCTTCTCTGAGTGGAAAACAAAAACAAAAACAAAAACAAAAACAAAACCTTCTCAAAAGATCACATGCTGCATGATTCCATATATACAGTATTTTTGAAGTGGCAAAATTATAGAAATGGTGAACAGATTAGTGGTTGCTAGGGGTTACGTAAGCGGTGGAGTGGAAGGGGCGTGGATGTGGCTCTGAAAGGCCTACACTGAATGACGGTGGTGAAAACAGACTGTATCTCAACTTTATCAATGTCATTAGCTTGCTTGTGAAATCATGCTATAGTCTTCCAAGATGTTACCTTTGGGGAGACAGGGGAAGGGCACACCAGATCTGCTTGTATTATTTCTTACAACTGCAATCTACAATTCTTTCAAAATTGGAAGCTTAATTAAAAAAGAAAAAAACAGAGTTGATGAGAAAAAAGAGGTTTGAGACACAGCACTGAAAAACTCAGTAATCCTAAAAAAATAGGAACCTAATTAAAATATTAACTGTTTTTTACATGTTAAGTGGTCAAAAAATGCATAAAGAGTACAATAAATATGACATTTTGTCTTGAAAAAGAGAGCCTCAAAGCCTAAAGAATTTCATGCCTAATCAACCACAGGGAAAGGCTTTATTATATGGGTTCCTACGGTTTTATGTTTTCAAAAATATCACAAAGTTCTGATGAGCTTTTATGAGACGAAAAATAAGAATCAGGTTTTCTTTGGAGAGTCTTAGCAACTATGATTATTTTTTGATAGGCCATAGGAATAATGAACAGCATAATAGAAAGCCACTAGGAAGAAATTTCAGAACTTAGATAATCTTGTCGTTTATTCAAGGGACTTGGTCAGTCATAATGTAAAGAAAAATAACTTACATTTTTTAGTACTAGGCTCTCACATGTTAAGAATAAAGATAATTTGGGTTAGAAATTTTTTTTTTCCTACAAACTAACTTTGTAAAGGCATGGAAAAAAATAGGGAAATGTAAGCATCTTAACTTCATTTTAAGCTGATCTTTGTAAAATGGAATTCTTCCAAAGTAAGCATTTATAGTACCATTTTGAGTAAAATGTAATATTGAAATCTGTATGAATGTGCATTAATTTAATCCATGTGTGCCTATGTTTAGCAACCAACTAGAGAATTAATATCTATCCCTTCCATAGTGATAGAGACTCAAATTCTTCACAACACTGTAAACCCTTCTTAACTAAATCATGGTTATGATAATAAATTCACATCTTGAAGGGTTTAAACACAAGAGAATAAAGAACTTAATAATGAAAGTTAATGGGTTACAATCCATTTAAACTGTATATTCAGAAAGACTATGTTTCATTGGGGAGTTTTTGCCAGCTTAATAAATGAGAATCTTCTGTCCTGCATGTAAGAAATAAGCCTGGTTAACCACACAAGCAAGGTCAGCTCACTGATCAAAACACTGCCAGAGAAGACAGCAGGTGTTTGAAGGGCACTTTATCTCCAAACCTGGACCATGACCTTGATACAGGGACATTTTTTTTCCTTTATTATAAAATAGCCATTTACAGTGATTTTGTTTTTGAATTAATCATTGGAGGAAAAAAGTAACTTTCCACAGTGTAAGATAAAAAAAAAAATCTATAAGGGTAAAACTTTAAGTTATTCCCTCCTCTATTTCTTGTTTGTGGGGCTCAAAGACAGAAGCCACCATAATGAAGGAATTACAATGTTTCATGGAACAGAGGATATAGTGCTCTGCTATGAAGAGTCAGTCAGGCTGGTTTTTGGAGTTAAGCCATATAACCCCCAAGAGATCTTTGTTCCATAGGCAGATCCATTACCATATTGCTCTGAATATTTATTAACTAACCTGAACTAACTGACCTGCCACTCTGAAACAGGTGCCCAGCTCTGCCCTGGTGTGTGTCTAAAGATGCACATGGGAGAGGATTCGAAATTAATATTGTGAGTTAGAAATATATAAACTGGGCAAGTGGACAAGGTTTTGCTCAAGGGGTGGAACTGGAGGGAGAGAACATGACTCCCTGAAAGAAAATAGCCATGAGTGAAGTGGAAGCCTGGGAGATGGGGCCAAACTTTGTATCAGGCCCTACAAGCAGAGAGAGCAGCAGGGACACGGTAAGGTGTGAGACTGTATGTGGCCACTTAGGACACACACACACACACACACACACCCTACCTTTTCCCAGTCTTCTTCCTGAGTTTGTGTACTTGAGAAAGGCAGAGCTGTGATATACAGGAAAGACTGTGTCATTACATTCCAGTTTTAGAAAAACTGGTTATAAATAGAAAAAAAAAACTGGTTATAAATGTGAAGGAGGAAAAAAAACAGTATTCAGAAAACCTGCCATGGCAGAGGTAGTGATGATAGCAAAGAAGATAGCAAAGATAGCAAAGATATGTGTAGATGGTACAAATCAAAAAATTCAGGGAAGTTAAGAAGTATAACTTTATTTTTCTACTGCTCAATTTGATTTGTTTTACATTTTCATTCAGGTGGACCACAAGATATTGAATAAAAATTTTTCAGAGGCCTTCTCAATCCACAAATTGGTACCCAAGGAGCCTTATAGAGGGCCAAAGAGTAGGAGGACCCTCTTGTCATTTCTTCACTCAGGAAAGATGTCCATCATCCCGTCTGGTCATTGGCCAACAGACCATGTAGATAAATGCCAAGTCATTCCTTATTGTTCTTCAATCAGGTCTTTTGTTCTAAGTGACACATTCATGACATACATGGGGTCATGGGAATTATCTTGCCGTGCTCTGCTTCCTTGGGCAGACAGACATTTCAGTGAGGCTCTCTCAGCCTCATTAGTTGAGATCTATGTCTCGGGCAGTAAGAGGAACCTGAAATGCTCCTGGAGGACTTCCTCATTCCCAAGTTTCTTCCAGGATTTCCCAGTTCAGGTCCCTTCTCTGCAGGACACATTGGGATCTTAAAGCATCTCATTTTTCTACCTCCTCTCCTTTCTCCTCCAACATGGGGCTGGCTTTTCTACATGGACCACTTCAGCAAATAGAAATTGATGAAACTGGGTCTTTTGAGGCCATTATAGTACCAGAGATAATAGAAGCCTAACCAATAATAGATTTGCTAATTTATAATTATAATAATTTTTAATTTCCTAATAGTTCCCTAATTTATAAGCCTGGTGTCTCCTCAGTTTAAGGAGGAGAAAAGTAGGACCAAGCCTTGTGGAGATAAAAATATCAGAATATAATTATTTTTCCCTGCCTTCTAATCTGTCAAATCCTCTCCCCTAGGGAAAAGAGTCTAGAAAGGTCTAAATACTTTAATTTGGGGAAAATGGGTGAGTGGAGAAGAAAAGAAGTTATAGTTAGTATAGAAGTTATGTGACTAATATAACAAAATAAAAATTATTAAAAAAAGAAGTTATAGAAGAAAGAGATAGATAGATAGGTAGGTAGGTAGATAGATGAGGGACAGATTAATTACTCTGCCGTGTAAGTGAAACCCCCAGCTGATCCTGTTGATGGACACTCAGAAAGGTGAACTATGAAATCCTGTGAATGCTCTAATGGTGTACTGCTGGATAAAGCTAACATGCAGAGATTACATTCCTTTTTACCCATTATTTAGGATCTTGCAGTGATAGTCTCGGCATCCTTACAACTCCGTAAATGCTGATCTTTGAGAATTTTCTGTGGTAGCAACATTGAAATGCTATTTAGCACTGGACCAAGTGGGTCAGAAATCCTAAAATGTGAGAGAAACATGACTTTCTTATTAATAACAGTGTTAAATAAAGTTAGTCCATATGTGACAAAGGACTATGGAACATGAAATAAATGTGGGTCAAAGGCATATAAAGATTTCATTCGTGTACAGTTTTCCTTTTTAGATAATCTTTCAAACAAACATAAGATGGCCAACATTAAAGAAAGTCACTTACTGAAATTAAAAGTAAATAGCTGTATATTATCTCAGTAAGTGTTTTTACTTGAGATTGATAAAAACTTGTGCATAGGACCTCTATTAAAACTAGATACACAGTTGTGGTTGGGTGCAGGTAGTTGGGTTTTACTTGCTTACTAACTTGCTTAGCTGTAACAGGTAATGTTAGAAAAATACTTCAATCCCTGTTTGAAAGGCTGTTTCCCACTGCACCATCTAAGAGGGAGTAAAATTGGTAGGAAACAAGGTAAAAATACTATGAACATCATAGTTACAATAGTGTCAATGATCATGTGTCGAGTTTTATTCATTCCACGACCCATTTACTTTCTGTGACAGCGCCGTAAGGGTGCGCTCTTATTATGTTCATTCATAGGTAAGGACACTGAGACCCCGAGAGCTTGGGTAGCTTGCCCAAGAAAGTGGGCAAGTCAGGATTTACAACCAGGCAGCCTGGCAGTAGAGTGCGGAACGTACCTTCCTTGCTCTACATCCCAGAAGGTTCATTTCACTTAGACCCCATAAAACAAGAGGTAATTAGCCAAAGCACAGAGGCAGCAAGGCTTCAAAACAGGGTTTCAGTGTAAGGACAAAGGCAAATGTTGCTTGAATAAGTTCTTGTATGCTTATTTGGGCTGATAAAAATGTTAATTTGTTCAACTGGTTAAAGGATTCGCGTGCGAGGATATGCTAGTTAGGTGTACAGAGTTGGCTTACCCTTTCTCTTCAGGCCCTGTCTAAGGCGTTTTCCTTCTTAGCGACAGTGGCCGCACTGTACTGAGTACCTGAGACCACACGGAAATTTGAGGTGCAAGGGAGTAAGGAGGGTCTTCAGGGAAAAGCAAAAGTACACGGTTAAGTTAACTTTCCTAAATAAACCCACAGACCCTATTATCTCATGACACACATTTTCCAGAAAATGTGGTGTAGGGTAGAGGGAAAAACGTGGAGTCAGGCAGACCGGAATGCGTACTTGTTTGTGCGATTACCTTGGGAACGTTAACTGGCTTCTCTGCTTAGTTCCATAACTGTAAAGTGCAAATAAAGCCGCCTGAGCAGGGTGCTGTGCAGATTAAGGGACATGACGTGTCAGTCCACCTTGAACCCGGATCCCTGTTTGAGCAGGAGCATTGTAATGGTAACTAGGAAAATGGAATTTCTATCACCGAACCTCTGAAGTCAGCCAACTATATATGTGTTGAGCGTGAAAAGTTTTGTCTAGACTCTCATTCCTGAGTTGCAGGATACGATGCCCTCTGTGGCCAAGCTGCCTGAGGTTGAGTCCCACGTCTGTCACTCACCAGGGGGTTGCTTACTGGGCAAGTTGCTTCATGCTCTTCTGTCCTAGTTTACCCTTCTGTAAAATATACACAGTAATACTATCCTCATTGGTTGTTATGAAGATGAAGTAAGTTACTATTTATAAATACCTTCGAACAGTGACTTACACATAATTACCACCATGGAAGTGTTTGTTCAATAAATACCGTTACAATGTATTTCTGACTTAAACTCTAAGAATGGATTAGACTGGATGATTTTTTTAGTCACATACATTTCTGATATTCTTTGATTTTTGATCCAAATAGACAGTTGTTCCATATCTTATAGAGGTAATCAGAGGTATAAACTTTTGGATATTTAGTAAATACTATTTTAAAAGCCTGATTAATTCAGCTGCACAATGTTGGTCTGAAGCTACCTTTTTTAAGAGCCCACAATATCTGCATTTTTAAAAATTGAAACCGTGGTGTCTATTGTGTATTTCAGGTGAAATAAGGCAAGTGAAATTTGAATTCATTATATATTCCCCAAAACGTTTGACTTCATATATCCCCCTTTTAAGAATTTGAGTTCATGCAGAAGAAAGGAAGAGTCCTGAGCAAAAGCGCAGTCACCTTGATGCCAAGGATTGTGATTATTAACAGCAAAATAACAGATTATCCTTACGGAAACAGGTGATCAGTACTCGGAGTCAGCAATTTCCTCCGGTCCTCAGGAGTTCGGCCGTATTAATCTGCAGTCTGTTGCCAACCAATCAAATTGCTCCCCAAATATGAACTCCATTCTCCATGCTGGATTCAAAGTGTTCCAGACTTATTTCTGATCCCAGTGTATGATTAGATGCTGACTGAGTGAGTGTCTCAGACAAGTGATGAGACACCTTGTCAAGGTTATAGTCAGTAACTCGGACACTCCATCTCATACAATTTAGAGTTGGAAGGTGGTGGCTGCATTTATTTCTGTTAAGTGAGCATTGGAGATAAATGGCAGGCTTCATTTTCCAGCTTAACACTTTTGTGCGGGTGAATAATGGATAGCTAAAAGCAATGACGATACCTTAACAAAAGAAGAATGGGAACTGGGATTTAGTTTCCTCCATCTGTCTAAAATAATATCCCCTATCTTCTAGGTACTAGTGTCATCTCAATGGTGCCCCCATTCGTTAAACTTATTTTCGGCAAAACCTAAACATATGAGAATCAACTGAGGGATTATTAAGTATGATTTCTGTGGAGTGCAGACCATGCCGTATAAACTCCTGATATATTTTGTCAGAAGGTTACATCCAGTCCAAGAGTAAATTTTAAGACTGAATTTTAAAGAATATAGTTATGAATGAAAGTTTGAAACGGATGTTTTCCAGATGAAACTAGAAGTTGGAGTCCAAAAATAATATAATGTGATGGGAATATAGTTAAGCTTCAGAAATCATAGACCGTGCCTGGTTTCTGTGGAAGCCAGAAGCAAATATCATGAAAAGCACTTCAGATACATATGCCATCAAGAGAGGGGAAGGCCCTTTCTAGCTTCCTACAAAATGTCAGGTATTGACTTTCAAAACTTTGATAGACATATAAAACCTTTTATCCCTGCCTGCTCTGCAGTGGTGATTCTGTTGATTTGTGCTGAAGGAAAGGACATGGAGGGTTAAATGTGATTCACCCATAGATTTAGAGCTCAATAAAATATGAGTTTTTAAACTACTTGCCCCCCTTGGCCATTCCTGCTTCTTGGTTTAGCTATTAATCTAATTATCCCAGTCAGGCTAAATTCCCTAGCTGCTAAAGTTTGTTAGAAGCCACAGCAAGGGAAAGGTTAGTGGTACCCATCCCTTGATTGCTGAATGCCTGGGGTCCTTCTCTACGCCAGGATGATGCATTGTTCCTGTGCTTGCATTGCCATAATCCCACTGTTCTATAAGCCAGTATATAATTTTACAATCCTTCTCATTATTAGCACATTTCAATAAAGTTCAAATTTGTATAGCCTCAAAGCCATTAGCACTTTTGTAGCACATTCTGGGTGGCACATTGCTCATTCAGAAAAATGTCTGTAGAGGAACACTCTTCTGATATATTGCACTCCTTGGTTCATCATTTAAAACTTGAGACATCCACCAGCATATACATCTTATTTAAAGTGTCAAAAGAGGGCAAAAAAATTGCACTGACTTAAGAAGCCTTGTTACTTAAACTTCAGGGATCACTGCATCCATTTTCTCTCTTCAATGTTAACCATTTTTTCCCTTTCTCTCCATTCACTTTTAAATGAGAGTCAAAGGAGGGAGAGAATGGGTAAGCACTTTTTAAAGAACAATGTTTAAACCCAAATTTTTAGGAAAAATATAAAATTATTATTTGTCCAGGTTTAAATGAGGCAACATAGAAATATCTATATTCTTAGGAGCATTTTCTTTGCGGTTAACATTTTTGCAAAATATTGTTATTTTTGCAAAATATTGTTATATGCGGGTGGGTGAGGCTTAAAAAACAATTGAAATTTCTCGCTTTTGTAGAGAAACTCAAGAAAACTATTAAAGTCTGTAGGGAGGTTCTTGGGGTTTAAAAATCACAGCATTGATCTTTTTTTGTCACTCTTTAGGAATTTGTTATGGGATAAATCATAAAGAACATGACTACCATTTGGGCGAGTAGAGGCTCAGTATCATTGCTTACTTTTTATGCTCTTATGTGTGGTTCCGATCGAATGAACGGTCCTCTCCTAATTGTGAGGGAGTGCCCTTTTCTGAATGACTCTCTTTTAACTTATTTTGATAGTGGAATTGTCACCACTTGAGATTTATTCTTTCAGTGGTTCTCTAACTCTGCTGGACTCTGATTCCCCAGAGAAGCTTTTTAACAACAAAGATGCCCAAAGCCCACACGCAGAAGAGTCTGTTTGCAAGTAGTTGGGATAAAGCATTGATTTCTGCAGTTTTATCCACTTCTTACTTGATTCTGAGAGATTTAGTTTGGGAAACACTGAGTTCAAGTGATTCTTCAGTGGATTCATGTAAAATAGAGATGCCCCCAGGAGATAAGATATTATCATACATTAATGTCCTAGACTGAAGTTTTGTTTTGTTTTTCTAATTTGTTTCTGCCCCATAGGATGACCCTCCTTGAACATCATCAGTGTTGTGCTGACAAAGTGGGAAGGAGGGGCAGTAGGTTAGGGGATTGGATAAAAAAAGCCTTGATTTATAGCATTTGCCTATTTCTATGGTGTGAATTCTTTATTATGACCCATTTCCTGCTACTAATGGATTAACAACCATCTCATAAAGTTTCTAAGTATTTACCAATTACCTCTTGTGAGCCGATGTTGTGAGGCTGCTGCACACCACTGAGACTGTAACTATTTTTGAGAAAGAAAGAAGGTAGGTTCCGAGGATATGGCCCCGGGCCAGTAGAGTATGGCTGGGTGTGACAGTCTGGTAAGGACATCCAGGGAAGGGTTCTGTTCAAAAGCCAACAAACAAAAGATATAAGAAAGGAGATTCTGTTTAAAAGTTCAACAGGATTTTATTTGGGATGCAGTTTTTGGACCTAGTAAAAAAGCTGTATGGATGAGAAAAATCCAGGAAGGTGGCTGAGGTCAGGTTTCAGGTTAATGACAACACGTAGGCAGCCCAACCAAGAGGCATCTCAGAAAAGAGGAGATGAGCCACTAATCAGAAACCTAACAGGTCCACATAAAATCAAGCAGTAGATCAGTGAAGGTGTCAAAGCTAGATGTAGATAACATGTCTTAGAGAGTGGCAAGTGGAGAGAAGACAATTTGTGGGTAAGGTTGAAAACCAAGTCAGGACAAATACCAGGAGTGTTGGTACTGATTACCTTGCTACATTTACGCAGCATCGGGAGCAAAGGAGACTCTTAATAGACACCACTGAAAGACAGTAATTGACATCTCTGAAAGACAGAGATTTAAAAGGGAACCTCTAATTATTCTAATTAGAGTGAAGACTTGCTAAGCTATCTATGTGATGTCAAATAGTGCCATGGATGTTAACATCCTGACAGACACTGTGGGAAACTCTTCATTGCTAGTGTCCTTACTTACAAGCCACATTCCAATCGAAGGTTTTCTTTCTCAAATACAACAATATCAAAAATGGCTACCAGCTTTCTGAAATGTTAGTAGGTTCTGATTTCTCTGGCAATAGGCAGTGATCTTCAAATCATATATTTCCCTTATGCTCACAGTGGCAGACAATTGGAGTACTCGTGAGCTTTTGTTCTATCATCTAAAAGTCACTTATAGAACAGGAAGAATTATTACATTAACCACTTCCAACCCCTTCAAGATGGAAGAGAGGTCTCTCTTATCCCAAGTAAAAAAAATAGAATGATTCAGTGGTATCTTAAGAGTACTATGGGGGTTCATGAAGATATTGGAAGGATGACCAGTTTGCTTTTTCTAAAATAATAGTTGACATAACTATACACAAAACTAATATAATATGTTAAGATAAAAATAATATTTCAAGAAATAATTTGTCTCTCTGTCATAATGACAAGAACCTTATATAATGAATTACAAAGAAAAGGAAATAGAGCTGACTTATTCCCACAGAAACAAATTCTGAACGAATAACCTTATTCTAAATGTATATTCATTTTGCCTATTTGACTTTGTCCCAATTATTTCTCACTCTGACTCTTTTTGCAATACAACCAAGGATAAAGATTTAAAGAAAGATAGAACTGTATGCAAGCTGCATCCCCAAACCAAATTGACTCATGAAAGGTGATAAAAAGAATTGATACCACAGAATGAAGAGAAAAATGCTGTTTACACGTGCCAGTCTTGAGGGTATCAGATCAAAAGCCAATTAAAAAGAAAAGAAAATAAACAAACAAAAAAACTACCTGGAGACATTAAGGCAGATTATTTTACTTCATATATTTCAAGAACATCATTTCTTTTCCATGGCACTCCTCTACCCTTTAATTTGGACCCTACATAAGTTAAATTGTATAGTTTAATGCAAGGGTATTAAATTGTATAATTTAATTTATAATTAAGGATAAATTTAGTAAATATATATGTAGTAAAAGGGCGGAGTATAATGGAATCTTCAGTGCATAATTTAAGAATAATCAGAAATGGCATAGTACAAAAGTGTTTTTATTTGTCTGATCATTGATAATTAATAATAAAACAATAATACGAAAGGTAAAAACTGTGATCTAAAAAAAAAAACAAACAAGATTATAATTATACCTATCATGAAGATCAAGATAATTTAGCTCTATGCTTTTTGGTAACCAGAGAAAATAGAAAATGTTATTGATTTTATGATAATTTCTCATTTCTAATGAAATGAGAAAGCAAACCACATTTTCCAGGAAATAAAATATTTTCTCCTTGGATTCCACGTTGATTTGTATAGAGATATTAAGTAATGCCACATTCAAGGTCCTCAATTATTTATGGTAAATGTAATATACACATCATGGTGATTCCACCTGAAATGCAGCATATATAATTCATAAAAGTGGCTTTGAATTTGTTCAATAGATCTTCAAATCCGCAGAAGTCAAATTTCCTGGTAAGTATCAAAATTATGATGGAAAATAATCTCCAATATCTTCATCCTTAATAAATTATCCAATTAAGAAAAAAAAGTATTTGTAGGTGATCTTAGTATATGAGAACCAATGTGTGTAAGAATAGCATCTTTTGATAATGTTGTATGATAGGAATGAAAAGAGAGCTTTACCTTCTCTCCAGGTTGTCCTATGAAAAATCTACCTACTTTTCCAGAAAAGTTATGAAAAAAATTTCCAAAACCATTAGAAATGATGTTTAAATATACCAGGGAATTTGTATGCAAGTTAAAGGAAATAATGCTTCAATCATGGTATTTTACAATGGAAGCCTTAGATTAAATGTAAGTAAAAGACCTCTATCTCTTGGCAAATGTTATTTGTTTTTCCCCCAGAAATATGTTAGAGAGATAATTTTTTTATGTCCAGAACGGCATAATTGTCACTTAAATTAATTTTCTCAAGAACAGAATAAATAAAAAGTACAAAGAATGAGATAAATTCAGTTGTTTTATGAATAGCATTTGCAGTTGCTTAAGATATAGGATTTCTCTGAAAAATTACATAAAGAAAAAACAACTCTAGATAACGGCTCTACTGTTTCTATAGTTTCTAAGTACTACCTTTTAAAGTTATTGCTCAAATGTAGATATTTAATTATTTGAAAGATAAAGACAGAATTCCCTACTCTAAAACAGGAAAAAAATTAAAATTTTTAGAAAATCTGAAACTTTGTTAGACACAATCTCTGAATCTCTGAGAGATGAAAGATGAGTTTCTATCAGTTTGGAAGCCATTTTATAAAAATCTCATTGGGTCTGTGCTGCATAGAAGAAACAATAAGTATAGTTCAACCTTGGAGTGATAAATAACAGTTGAGTTTTTTACAGGATTGAACAGTTTAAATTCCAGTCATTAATAAGTGAAGGCCACTGCCAAATAATAACAATAAATGTGAATACAATAGCAACAGCACAAATAAGTAGTTCTTGGAAGAAAGAATTCTGTGAGCAGATGCTAAATCAGCAGTGATTATGGTCTTGCAAGAGTATATCAACACTTCTTTTCATGTTACTCTAATATCCTGAGCAATGGCATTGTATATTGAAAAGTAAAAGAGTAAGCTAAAAACATATTTTAAAACAAACAACAGAAAGTCCCAAACTCTGAAATCCAACTCTCTTAATGAAAAATAAATTCAACTGACTAAAACTGATCCAAATTTTACTATTCTACTAGTGTATGTGTGAGATCAAAAGTGCATAGTCCAAAAAGAAAAAAAAAGTGCGTAGTCCTATATGAATGGAAACTTGACCCACTGACAGCCAATCAGCAGCATTGAGATTAGAATTTTGTCTTCAAAATGGCCCATAAAATTGTTATGGACTTACATTTGCAAATATCACAATCCAGGGGACTGTTGACCTTCTTGTGATGAACAATGGACTTGGTTTTTATGAAGGACCCAGTTTGGGGGTTCTGAAACCTCTGAGAATGGGGGATGAGGGAAAAATGAAGAATGAGGAGGTGTGGACTGACGGGCTCCTCCCTTTGGAGGAGAGTGTACTTTCCTGAGATTACACTTTTACTGTTTAAAGGCCACTGGATCTCCTTGCCATTTTTCTTTTGATTGTCCCACAGTTTCTGGGACTTTTTTGGACCTCCCACTAATGAAGCTAATTTCCTGTGTTCAAATACATATAAACACATGCATTAGGCATATAGAAATTGAAAGGAATGAGAGTTACGGAGAGTGCTTGTGCATTATTCCAGTTATCTATTCTATAACAAGCTATCGAAAAACTTAGCTGCTTAAAATGGTCATTTGTTTTGTTACAAATCTTCAGTTTGGACGGGTCTCTGTGGAGATGTTCATCTCAGCTCCACGAGGCTTCAGCTGGGTTTTCTTAACCATGGCTGGAGGATCCACTTCCAAAACGGCTCACTCACAAGGCTGGCAAGCTGTCACTGATGGTCAGTTGGGAGGTCTATCAGGACTATTGGCTGGGGGCTATTTCTTATAGCCTGAGCTTCTCCATAGTGCTGCCTTTACTTTTTCAACAGATAGGTTCAGAAAGTGAGTGTTCCAATGGATAGGAGGTAGAAGTTGCTATCTCTCATAGATCTGAAAATTGGCACAGCCAACTTTTACCATAGTCTTATTGTTGAACACTCAGAGCCCAAGGAAAAGGAATATTGACTCTACTTCTCTTTGGGAAAAGTGTGAAAAAAATTGTGGCCTCCTTAAATCACCACAGATGTGTTGTGCCAGATTTGGAATCTCAAAATATAAATTGCTTCTGTCCATATGCAAAGCTACAGTAGGTGGCCGTCAACACTGTGTGTTCTTTTTTTATATTCAAATTAATTTTCACAATAGCCTCCCAGAGTACCTAAAGTTTCGTCACTGAATTTTAGAGGTAAAACTTATCTCTGCCTGATTCCTTCATTTTAACAATGAGAAGGAAGAAAAAAAAGAAAAAAGGAAACTTGCGTGTTAAATGCAGTCAATAGCAAATTTCGGTTGGAACTCTGACATCTAAGAGGGTTCCTTCTCCCATCTTTGGACTGTGCGTCATCTTCAGAAAATTCTCATTATCACATACACAGGAAACCTAGGAAATCTTAACATCACATCAGAAGGTAAATTTACTAGACTGACTAGTTGTTCCCAATGAGTGAAGGACTCTGAGGGAATGAAATACATACATTTGGAAGGTGGGAGAAATCTTACAAAGATTGAAGACACATGCAAATACTTTGTGGCTAGGAAGTGGGCTTAGATGGGAAATAGAATTAATGAGGTAGAAATAGAAGGAAACATATGGACACTCGGTGATTTAAATGTACAAAAGAGAGAAGTAGAAAATGAGTTTTGTGGAAAATTCTTAGGTTTCACCCTGAGGACAAAAAGAAAGGATTTAACAGGTTTTAGTTTCATTCAAGCACTAACTAGACTAAAAGTATAATTACGATATTTTGATCTGTAAATATATAAAAATGACAGTTATTTTGCATATGAAAGCATAAAAATGATCTGAATTATGCTTTGTTGAAGAATAATGAGGGATGTCTTAAATATCACATAAGCTCATCTAAATGGCTTTTACACAGCATCTTCCTTTATTCAATTCTAGAAGATTTTTTAAAACTGCTTGAAATTGATTAGGCCATCTTTGGTTCCCTAACATAATAAAGCTTAGAAAATAGCTTTCACTGAGCTGCAGTATATTGTAATTTAAATTGAGTGATTTTCTAGCCTAGTCAGGTAAACGATGAGCCAAACTACAGTATGGCCTTAGGTGAACCTATTCTAAGAACAAGCAACTTATGTTTTAAAATGTTTTAGCAGATAAAACACAGGGGATACCGTTTATTAACCTTGTTTTCTGCAGGCAGAGGCTTTGTATGCTGTGGCCATCTGTGTGGTTGGATTGAATTGACCAATTTAGGCAAAGTGACCCGTCATCTCAGAGCTAGGGATGTGTGACAAGACTTAATTATAATTTAGATGTAGATGTCAGGCCTTGCCTTGCCTTGCCTGCCTCCCTTCCCTTCCCTTCCCTTCCCTCCCCTCCCCTCCCCTCCCCTCCCCTCCCTTCCCTTCCCTTCCTTCTTTCAGAAAAGTAGCAGTGGTCTGCCACTATGTATTACAAAAACAGGGAGTGAGTCAATCAATACATTCAACTATTTTTCTCTGAACAGAATACAAATAACCTATGTTATACACACTGTCTGTAATAGTTACATAATCATGACAAGTATATCTAAAAATAGCTACTGAAATATGTCAGGACAGTTAGCTGAAAATAATAGACACTGAGTTTTGCTGATTTAAGCAAAATTGAGGTTTATTCAAAGGAAGTTCTGAAAAATGCCAGAAATCCACGCTCAGAGCATTTATTGCCAGTGATGAAGCCTCAAAACCCTGGTGCAATGGTGGTCTAGTGGCTATCACTGGGTTCACCTTCCACAGCTTGCACCACTGACCACCAGCATGGAACTAGAAAGGTTGTGAAGCTTGCCACATAACAACCAAATTCTTGTGGTTTCTAGCTTTTGTCTGACCAGGCACAGCTCATGGGTGGAGCCAAAATGTCTTAGCTCAGGCTGCCATAATAGCGTCATAGGTGGGGTGGCTTAGTGAGTGGACATTGAATTTCCTACAATTCTGGAGGCTGGAAAGTTCAATACTAAGGTTCAGCCGTGTTTAGTTTCTAGTAAGGGTCTCTTCGGGTCTTACAGATGGCTGCCTTCTTGTTATGTCTTTACATGGCACAAAGAGGGAGGGCTCTGTTCTCTTCTTATCAGGTCACTAATCCCATCATGGAGGCTTTACCCTTATGACCACGTCTAAGTGTAATTAGTTTCCCAAAGGCCCCACCTTCAAATATCATAACACTGGGGTTTAGGGGTTTAACATAACGGATTTTGGTGAAGTGCAAACCTTTAGTCCATCGCAGAAGGTTCCCTGACATCAGATCATTTGCATTTGTGCTTTAGAGAATGTACTGAACACCTGGCAACTCTGAAAGGCGGTAGGTAATAAATATTTTGACTTCATTCTTCCATCTTTCTTTCTCTTAGATCTAATGTTGGAGCTTCCCACCGGCCCTAAGCCCTTGAGAGCACAGGAGTCCTCTTTTGTGAGAGTCCCTATTAGCTAAGTGTTTCTATATATTTATAATATTTATATAAATCAATGTATTGTGTTATATGTATATTATCTATACATCTATATTTATATTTATATATGTATATATATAATTAATAATTGATTCCTCATGTTCACTGAATTCTGAACTCCTGTTTCCACAAAATGTGCAATGCTTTTTTGAATAGACATATATAGTATCAGACCCAGGCTTTCAGTCACACTGGCCCTGATATTTTACAAGTCCCCAAGCCTTAGGGTCTCGGCTATGAGGGCATCTATTTCATATTCTCCCCAGTTTGAACATATCCTTGTCCAAGTACCTCCTCCACTGCGGTTCTAGCTAGACCTCAGCCAATCCAATTCTGCTCCTGCCTCAAACTCACTCTTAATAATCAGATGGTATCTAGCGATTGGATAGAGATGGGCATGAGTCTTCATGTCAGAAGGGCTTTAGAACTCTTTTCTGGCCTGAAGGAGAAATAGTTATGGCCTAAAATGATCACATTCTTTAAAGGAATTCCTTCACCATCATATAATAAGAAATTATGGAATTTTCCCAGCTATGGGAATTTGAATTATTTGGGCTGGGGTTGGGAGTACTATCAATATTGTGCCAACAGAAATGATAACAAAAATTTAACAAATTTTTCAATATTTTAAAATCATATGTAGAATTTTGATTCCCAAACTATACGTTTTATATTCTAAGTGGAAGTTTGTGATATAAATGTTAAAAATGTCTTAACTGGATAATGAAGCAGAACAACCTAATTTCAACTCATTTAATATCCATTAAGACATCACAAAGTATTTATTGATTTGCTAAAAGAAAAATGAGAGAAAACAAGAATTGATTGGGTATTCACCCAAAACTTTATTAAACAGAGATGTAATTTAAATAGATTTTGAAAAAAACTCTTAATTAGACTTAATTGACTAGTAAGACAACATCTATGGAAACCTCAGTATATCAATATTTGAGAAAAAATATACTCTATTAACTCCCCATAATCAAAACAAACACAAGATGCTCAATTAACATTGGTTTCTTGCAAAGCATATTCTGACCGGTAATTTTTCTCCTGTTTTAGAATACCATTTGTTTTCTTAAGACCAGCACTCCATTGTCATCAGGGACCTCCTGGTCTAAGTGAGGGCTGCATGTAGGCCTGTGGAATAAGTGGAGGTCGTATGTAAGCACATTGAGGAAGGGTATTTGGGAGTAAGTAAGGTGGATTCAGGTCCCAGACCTGCCACTAACAGCTGTTTGATCTTGGCCCAGAGCTTTAACATTTCTATTCCTTGATTTCCTTAAATGAAAAGTAATAACATCAGGTAATTCCTGAGGAATAATAGGACTAGCATGCTCTGTCCACTATGAAACAGTCACAAACCTAACATTTATTTAAGTGCTTTCTTTAGTTTTCACCCATTGATTCGATAATTTTATGTTCCCTTCTACAGCTTCTTCTCTCATTCTGAAAATGTGTTATGCACTGAGGATGCAAAGTTGCGTAAGAAAAAGAAAGGCAGGTATGCTAGATAAAAGTTGCACAATAAAATCATTATTCAAATACGAAGTAAACTAAAATGTGCCATGATTTTAACAATTGATAGGATGTCAGAAAAGAGAATCCATATGCCATTAATTCTAGGACTCTCAACGAGGAACTTAGGAAGTACAGCACTGGACACTTTGCAAAGGCTGTGTAATTCTGTAACATTAAGTGTCTTGAACTGAGTCACATTTATAAAAGTAGGATAACATAAACATCTTTTTTTTTTTTTTATCTCACCTCATTGGCAATCTATGGGTAAATAACAAAGACTTGATTACCATGGCAGACCAAAATTTAGCCCTTAACAAATCGTAGTTGTTTCAAAGGGGGAAATTCAGAGTAGGGGATAAAGAGTATTGGAAGAAATAGAGACGCTCACTTTATACAGAGCAGAACAGAAATGCCGACTAGACTCAGAGGAGTAAGTAAAATAAGTATATTAAGTTACAAAGGAAACAAGTGAATAACTAAACATACTACTATAACAAACATTAGGAAAAAGAAAGAGAAGGAATACATAGAGGATGTTGAATGAGATTATTGATTATTTTGAAATATGAGGGAAATGCTCAGAAGCACTGAAAATATAAATAGCCTGAAGAAAGATTGATTCTCGGGAATAGAAGGAAGAATGGAAAAGAGTCAGGCTGGAGACTGTTGCGTTTCATCTTGTTTTTCAGACTTAATAGAATTATTATGATTTTTTAAAAACTCTGAATAGAGTATCTTGTGTATATATGTATGTATATATTTTCTATACAGACTCTTTTTTTAAAAGATTTATTTGCTTATTTTTGAGAGAGAGGGTAAAGGAGAGGGAGAGGGTCTTGAGCAGACTCCGTGTTGAGTGCTGAGCCCCACGCAGGGTCCGATCTCCTGACCCTGAGATCACTACCTGAGGTAAAACCAAGAGTCCGACACTTAACCAACTGTGCCACCCAGGCACCCCTCTATATAGACTCTTTATCTATCTATCTATCTATCTATCTATCTATCTATCTATCTATCATCTATCTATCATCTATCTATCTATCTACCTACCTATCTCTCTACCTGTCCCTAGGTGGTAGGTAGACATTCTCAGAGAAGGTGTTACTTGAGCTGAATTTTAAAGGGAAAAAAAAGAGGTATATTAGACAAATCAAGAAGGACCAGAGTCATCCTAATCTAACTATAGAACTGTAATGGATCATGGATGTCTTTTGGTTCAAATATAAAAATCATTAATGGTTGATTTAAAGGGATGCTGCCTTAAGACAAGACATTCTTTAAAAAAAAAGAAAAACAGCAACAACTGCATTTTCCTTAAATATAAAAATTAGCATAACATTCAAATCAATATTCTGCTATGGAGGAGACAGAGAGCAAGGCAGAGTCTGGCACCCTTGGCGAGGGAATAACTTCAGCAGTGTGGGCTGAGTAGCATTTTTAGAAGGTGAAGAAACTTTCAAAATCCTTGACAATCTAAGTTTGGGGGTATTAAGGCTCTAGTTTAGAGAGTTTTCAGTGGAGACAGTTCTTGACACCAGATGAGACTGGAGTTTTCTCCATGAGTGGTTTTGAAAAGAAATACAAATATTTACATTACTCAGAGTCCAGCTTGCAGATAAATAGACTGACAGCAACCAACATTATTTTTCAGGTGTCCTATACCATTGGCTTGGATTGGGGCTGTCACGCCAGCGGGGAAACAACGGCAGAGGATCCAGTGCCTGCTTGTGCACAATGAAACTCATCCTTGAATCATCCATCAGTGTGTCCTACAGTTAGTGATCACGTGACATTGGAGCAAATTTGCGACACCAAATGAATTGAATCTAGAATTCAATATTTGGTCATTCCAGCATTCTAACACATAGGATAGCTGAGTATTTCTGAAAAGTTGTGTATCACAGAAAGATAAGAAATAAATCCATGAAAAAAAGCATGAGCTACAAAAACAATGTGTGAACAAATAATTTAGTAAGTCTTAAACTTAATTCTAAACAAATATTTTGTTTTATGTTGAAGAATAATGATAGCAATCTCATACCAAAATCTAAGCAAATAAGCAACTGTGAAAGTATGTTTGCATTCTAGTTTTCTAATTAGGGAAAGAGAAAGTATAGATATGTATCAGGTCTTGTTTAATAAATATGCTAGAAATATGAAAGTAGTCATCGCATTACAATTCTATACATACATTTTAAACCATTAAAGGAAAAATGTTGTTCCATATACTAACATTAAAATGGGGTTTTAAGGGGTGATAAGAGAGTCATTTAATAATAACAAATGTTATCATCCAGTAGGAACACATTAGTCACAAATACTGAAGCACCTAATAAAAAATAGCATAAGATATTTTAATAGTTTTAAATTTAATTTAAAATATATAGTAAGACATGAAAATGTTTGACAAATCAGAATCGTTGAGGAAGACTTCAATTCAACCCTCTCAGCAGTTTTAAGATTAAGAAACCCTGCTAAATGGCTAACAGAGGGGCAGAAAGTCTGAGACAACATACACTTTCCTTCAGAGAGGGATAATTTCTAAAAGACAACCTAATATAGGCAGGATGGATACAGATACACTGACAAAATGGCTAGTAAACATTTTAATAGGGGTACAGAAGAATCACTCATCAAGGGAATGTCTTTTTAAAAAACTTTAAAATCATTGTCAAATGTTAAAAAATGTGATAATACCCAGTGTTGCTGAGGATGCAGGAGAACAACATCGTATAGAGTGGGATCGTAATTAGTAAAGCCTTTCAGAAGCAATCTGCCCGTACGTACCAAAGTTAAAAACATTCAATTTTTGAACAGGAGTTTCAATCGCATGATTCTATCCCAGTGGAACATTTGTGGGTTTGTTTGAAGATGCTCCTGCCGCACTGTTTGTAAGAGTGAAAACTTGGAAATATTATAAACATCCATCGATAGGAAAATATTTAAATACTTTAAACAATTTTTTAATTATTTTTTAGATTTTATTTATTTATTTGACAGAGAGAGACACAGCCAGCGAGAGAGGGAACACAGGCAGGGGGAGTGGGAGAGGAAGAAGCAGGCTCCCAACAGAGGAGCCTGATGCGGGCCTCGATCCCAGTACTCTGGGATCACGCCCTGAGCCGAAGGCAGACGCTTAAGGACGGAGCCACCCAGGCGCCCCTAAATACTTTAAACAATTATGGTACCTTCATAATTAGTTAAACCTACCTGTACTGACATGAATATATTGCTAAGATATATGGTTAAACAAAAGAAAATATAGCATTTACAGGAAAAATAATATTTTCATGTAAATACCTAGAAAAATGACAATGTCTAGACATTGAATTCTTAACTTTAGAAATTTCTGAGGGGATAGAAAAGCAATAAGGAAGACACTAATGAGCAACGTTCATGTTTTTCTGTGCATATTTTTCAGAAAGGATGTATTAGTGTTCTATTTGTGAAATTAAAAAATATCAAGAGCAGGCTGGAGAAGTGTTTACTTCATTTACAGTTCAGATAATTGAATTATTAGTTTGAGTAGTTACCGAACTAGTGAGTGGAACGGCCATGATATGATTTCAGGAAGATTCATTTCAAGACCTATCTTTTTTGCTGTTTTTTGTTTTTGATCATTGAAAGCCTTAAAGATATAAGGATTTATTAATTTATATTTTTTCTCACACTTTTCTTTTCCATTAATTAGACACCTGTGCTTCATCAGATTCCAAAGGTATCAATGTACCAGACTGAATTTTGATCAAATGGTACATGTCAGAACTTTTGCAGAGTTGTCTCTATGTTCAATTTAATATGATAGCAAGTTGTCATTCTGCCTTATGGTCCACATCATTTGCATATGGGGGAAGTATAATTATGCCTGGTGAGCATCCATTGAAAAGAAAACATTGAATTGTTTTCAACTCATTTCTTTTAAGATGTTACGTGTTACAAAGATGTCAATCATATGCATTTTCTTATTTTACAAATGTTACACAGTCTGAACTGTTTATTCTGCCAATAATTTGAGGTAATGAGGATTTTATTGTATATTAGTTGAAATAAATCAGGTTTACAAGGCACTTGATAAAAATGTGAACATCATAAAGGAAAATAATCCAGTCATGTAACTGTAAAATCTAAAGGCTGTTTTGTCTGCGGAATTATTTGGAAATAGATTTATTATTACCTTATAAAAGTCTGGAGGTATTCATGATTGATGGAGAAAAAAAAAAACACTGTCTCTATGTTTGTGTTAGGGACACATACATAGACCTGATGTTCTGATTGAATCGAAATATTATTCCTGGCACACAGCCTAGTCTATTCCCTGATGGCTTTATAGCTACGGCTTCATTGGTCTTCTGTTGTTGAACTACATCATTTGCTAAATATATCATTAGAATTTGGAGTACTTGGCAACTTAGCAAATTCTAGACTAATGGCTCAGATCTGATCCTAGATCAGATCATCATAAATAGGAATTATTCATCTCTCTAATCATCTAAACAAATTCTTCCCCTCTAGGCAACTTTAGGAGTCATGTCAGGATCACAAAGCTCATTCCAATGTCTAAGTTTGGGATTTTGTTACTGGAAAGAAAGGTGGTACTGTGTGCGTGTGTGTGTGTGTGCATGGATACACACGCACACTCACAGACTCGTATGTCCATGAGCTTGTATGTGACAAATATGAAAAGAGAAAAGGAGATCACAAAAAAGAAGACTGTTTTCAGAATTGTTTCTTATCTTCAAGATGAGGGATCTCTGGGAAGACAGTTTTAGGGTAGGCAGTCAGTCTTACTCTCTCTGTGCTTTTCTCTTTAATTACTTTGAAGAGTGCAATACTTTGCCTTGGTTGCCTCCGTTTTCATGGATTGTTTAAGACTTAACTCGGAGGGTGGAATTAGTTAGTAGAATCCTCTTGGACTTTTTGTCAGGCTGAGAAGTAATCTCTGGGAAATTTCTTTGCTCCTCCCTGAAAGCCATCTAATGACTGAAATCTGGTGATTTTCAGAGATAAACCACCAGGAAATTTCAAGAGATGATGACAATAGAATGGCAATAACTACCATTCTTGGGTGACCTCCAAAACAAGTTTGTCTATTATTTCTGCTGGCGTTATTAAGACTTAGACCTAGCAATCTCTGTCTAGGGCTGTGGTGGTGTTATCAGGGATAGTAGCACTAAGCATCCTTCCACTTCCAACCAGAAACAGCGCTCCGTGCACTGAAATTGTGAGGATAAGCCTGTTCATATCAAAAGCCGGACAAAAAGCAGAAACTCATCTAAATACCCAATGACAAGCATTTTAAGTGGGTAATTAGAAATACATCCTTATGAAGCATAGAGTGACATCACTGAAATATTGAAGTAAATTTATTGACATTCACGCTGTGCAGTGGAAGGAAAAGCATTTGTTACAGAGCAATTTGTGAAACTAATTACAGTCTAGTTTTTCTAAAAGTAAGATATCTGTGAGTGACTTCTGTACCGTAAAAAATGTGAGTCTAAGAGTAATGTCATTTATGTTTATTGGGAGATTGGAAGCTCTGCAGATGCCAGGGAAACTTTCTTATTAGCTGTTGCTTCCCAAACATCGACCACAGTATCTGGCACATAAAATATGCTCAATTCATATTTAATTAATTAATTAAATAATCAAATAATTGTAAAGCAAATATTTCAATGACTACCAAGGAATATTTGGTTAATAAATGGGAGACATTATTACTCTAATGTATATCAAGCAGCAGAACTAGAATAACAACTTGTGATTATTAGCATCGGCCTGTCCAACTCTGTAGCTTGCACATATGGCGCCTTATGGCAATTACATGGGGTCAAATAATGGAAAGGACCCATGAGACTCCATATGAGGCTTTAATAAAAATGAAGAATACAGTACAACAGGAGAAAAAAAAGCACAGGCAAATATCAGAAAAGTCCAAGATGCACAGGCACAGCTCAAGGGACCTTTCTTAGTAACACAGGAAACACTTTATTTTCAGATCATGAACCTGAAAGAAACGTGCAAGGTACTTTCATCTCGGAGGAGCCAAAACACTCGTAAACATAGCTCAGTCCAAGCTGTGTAACCATATAAATCAGGTGCAAATTATCAACCTACACATTTTCAATAAACAATATAAATGGAGCTGACATATGGCCCCTCCCAAGGGGGTTCGGTCTTTACAAAATTACATTCTAAATCACGAGCTAATAACTTTCGTCTCTATCTTGGCCAGTGGTCCCGGACATTGGTGGAGATATGCATAGAGCTACCCAAGCTGCCTTCAAAATAGCTTATTCTTACTCAGCACTTTCACAGGAATTTGAAAAAGTCACCCTCATGCTGTAATCTGAAGAAGAGAAAGCTTCCCCATCAGGAAACACAGCTCCAGAGACACATAGTTTGAAAAATGAATGTGAGCTGCCCACTTGTCCGTGCTTATTCCTAATGGTAGTTGCTTTTGTGCAGGACACAAACTATGTACTGGTTTTTGGTGGACAGGAAATTAGAAAAGTGCAGAGGAACATAATCTGGACCCTCGACTTTTCCGCCGGTACCGCCCATGCACTAGGGGGCAGATTCAGGTGTGGGCAATAGTCAGAGGCTCAGACTAGCATTTGTATTTGGTAAATTGAGATTTTGGTGACATCCATTCCTGAGTTTTCTGAATAGTTGATATCAAAGAGGTTTAAACTATCCTAGTAAGAAGGTCGAGCCTGATAAGAAACAATGTGGGAATATTAGTGGGTGGAGAACAAGGCAAGCCAGCAATGTCTCAATGGTAAACAATGACAAAATATTTAGTGTGTAAATAAACAAATGATTATTGCAAGTCCCACCGGCCACTCTGTATTCAGAGGCAGGACATGTGATTCTGGAAGGCTTGTAAGAATGAGACAAGGTCTTGATTTTGTGACAACTTGATGCCAAGGAGGTTCGAGGCAGTGGTTCAAATGCAGAAGAGGCAGAGCTCCAAGTAGCAGAACTGTAGTTTAAAGTGAGTGTTTAGTTCCAGCCACAAGGCACTTGCCAAGTGACCAAGCTGGAGGCAACAGAATGCAGAGAGATAGTAACCACAAGCCCTCTGATTCTTGCTTAGTCATCCTGGAAAACTTGCTTTTTAAAATCCAGCCTAATCAGGGCTCCTGGGTGGCTCAGTCGGTTAAGCGTCTGCCTTCGGCTCAAGTCATGGTCACAGGGTCCTGGAATTGAGCCCCATGTCAGGCTCTCTGCTCAGCGGGAGCCTGGCTTCTCCCTCTCCCTGCCGCTCCCCCTGCTTGTGCTGTCTTTCTCTCTCTCTCTCTCTCTCTCTCTCTCTCTGTCAAATAAATAAAATAAAATAAAAAGAAAACACTTTAAATCCAGCCTAATTAAAATGACATTGGGACACAAAATAGCATAACAATTGAGAGCCAAATTCTGGTGCCAGAGAGTCTGATTCAAATCCTGATTCTGATTTATCATCCTTGGGACCTTGGACATCTTATTAGTTTTAAACCTATGCTTTGTTTTGTTTCCTCATCTGTAATCTGAAGAAGAGAAAGCTTCCCCATTAGGAAACACAGCTCCAGAGACACATAGTTTGAGAAATGAATGTGAGCTGCCCACTTGTCCGTGCTTGTTCCTAATGGTAGTTGCTTTTGTGCGATATGACCAGGCCAGCTGTCTCTACTCTGCTGTAGCTGGTAATGGGTCAGAATAAACCTTTTCCTTTCATTAAGCCCCATGCTGACCAATTTGTATCAGTAACTCTCATTTAATGCTACACTTCCGGTCTCCTGCTGGCCTCTCTGGCTCCTAAGTCACAAAAGATTTTCCTTTTTACGGATTTTATGCAGTAGATCTTTTGGGACTGATGTTTAGCTTACGTCCTTGACCATATCAACTGGACTTTTAAGGTTCATGCAGGCAGGAATCACACTTATTTTACTTGCCAGTGGGTACTTAATATCTGAGCACCTGGAACATAGTAGAACTGCAGCCAGTGGTTTGTTCAAAGAAGGAAGGATTCACCATCACCACGCAGACATGGCATTTGATTATTTTCCTCTGGTATGAACCTCTGGTTCCCTTCTCTGATGCTATCCATGGCTCAATCCCTTTGTTACCTGTCTTCAGGTCTCTAAGTTAGTATCTTACTCCAGTTCAGTCCCTAAAATTCAACGTAGCAGAGTTTCCCAGTTTGGGACCTACGAGTGGGACCCGAACATGAGGAGTACTGAGTTATCAGCATGAGAATCAAGGAGAGTTATTACACCAAATACCTTCAGAATACACTGTGTACTCAAATAAAATTTATTGCCTCATCTTAGTATGCTGGTTTTGTGCCTTGAGCCTATGTCAACATGCATACATAATAAATTTAAGAATAAAATAGACAGCTATTGTGGAAAACAATCACGTCACAGAGTAATGTGACGCGTTATAGATTATACCCTCCAACGATATCTAAATAACTTAAAGACTTATTTTGTCTTCTTTCATTCACACTAAGTATATCTAACCACCCAAGACCCATCTCAGTACCAGCTGCAAGTTTCAGGATGTGCTACCATTGTCTCATAATAACATGAAGCTGAGAGTGCACTCACAGATTATTCGGTAGGTGCGGAAATTGCTTCTAGGAAGCTGATCACTTGCCCTAAGACATCTTAGAAGAAAGATGCAGAGTATGCTGTCTTCATTATCGTAGAATGCCTCCCTGGGCACCTGCCATCATGAAGGGAAATGCTTAGTCTCCCCTTTGGATATAGAGTGTGTATGTCCTTCCAGGTCCATTATAATTTACATAGTACTAGTTGGCCACACACCTTGGCAATGAGGGTCTGTCCTTTCCCATGGGGTGTATCTTTATGCTTGGTGCTTCAGCTACTCCTGACTCATGTTTGGCCTGTTTCCTTTTTTCTTCTAAGTAGAGACACACAATTATTGGTCCTGACATTGTATGTGTTAAATTAGTTGTGATTTTGAATTTTAAAAAAATTGCTTTCCAGGCGGGATGGATCGTTTACTGCACTTGTAGCAGTGAAGATTGAGAAGGCTTTAATGCTTTGGAATTTTCTTTTTATTATACTATTGAACAAATTACAGAGCTAATGAGATTTACACTAAATGGGAAATCTCTGCATCACCTGCTGTTTTATGGGTCTTAGGGAAAAATTGTTGGTAATTTTTCTCTTTCTGCAATTAGACGAAGTTTTGCTTTTAAACAATATTTTCTCTGAATGTAAAATACAGGCTCACATTATTTCTTCATGGGGAATAAACATGATATGGTAAGTGAAACACATAGTTCGAATCAAGGGTCTCCTTACGTACACTGAAATATTTAATCAAAATAATGTTGTGAGAACTAAGTTTGACGTCAGGCAACATGAGTTCAAATCGCGGCTCTGCTAGTTTTAGTTTTTAAATGGGGCAAATTGCTTAATATCTCAGTCTCCTCAGGTGAAGAATGTCAGTATTTCTGTGAATTATATGTCAGAGTCAACACGGGAAAACAACTAGACCAATGCTTAGAACTTTGTAAAAACTCCACAAACTGCAGGGGGGGGGGTGTCAACGCGGTTCCAAACCACCTTCTTAACTAGATAGTTTTTTTATAGGAAGTTTTAAAACTTGGTTTGGGTGGAGACGAACAATCCTGTAGTTTTACAAGAAAATACACGAAACTACCTTTAATCCTTCGTTAGAGACTATCACAAACCATGAAGGTTTAAGAAGAAAAGACAATTAAATAAGAAGGAAAGTAGATTTGATGAAAATAGCAAATCAGAAACCATGACAATAGCAGGTCAATACTTTCATATGGAGTCAATAAATAGGAAGAGGTTATTTCTAAATCTGATGGTGCAATAGGTTGTGGCAAAGGAAAAAAAAAGATTAAAATAAGAGTTGCATATTGCTCATAATTCACATGGAGAAATTATTTTATTTGGAAATGTATACATTTCTTTTTCTGCTCTCTCAAACTTATCTAAGGCCTTTTGTTCCGGGTTGCTGAAGTTCCACGGTTGCTCTGAAAGAGAGTTATACCAGACAGGCTCACAAATACATCAGATCTCAAAAGAGATGAAGAGACGGCTATCTTTCTACCCTGGGCACAGCTATTCTTTTTTTTTTTTTTTTTTGAGTTTCTAAACAATAAAGGAAACTACTTTCTTATTACCTTGAAATATATTTTTGTGGAGCTTTATGAGGGCACCCGGGTAGCCGCTGAAATCTATATAAATGATTCAATAAAGATACACAAGAATATAATAGAAGTTCATGTGGTCTGAAAAAGAGAAGACACACTACATTAACCTTCTCCATGAGAAATAAGGCAAACATGGACATCTATCTAAATACCTCTGGAACTGTGAGCTCAATGCATTTATAGCATTGGCTGAAAAATATGTTGCTGTTGGAATATCCCCCTTGCTGAGACTTTTCTATCCAAAGCAAACTGCCAGTTTTAAGCAGTCCTTGGTCAAGCAGCCATAAAGCAGCAGAGGAAAATAAGTCTGTGAGTTTAAAACCTGCTGTTTGGTACACAAAATAAAATATGGCATATTCTACAGTAGTTGTGGTTTTATCCCGTGAAGCGCCTCTCAGCTCCAGAGACTTGGGGTAACGATTCATCAAGATGAGTTATCAGTGGAACATAAGCACGCCCGAGAATTTTCCTCCGAACGGGGCCTGCTGCATCCGTCCCTCCCTGTACACTTTCTTCTCCTGCTTTTTAATTTTTTAAATTCCCTTACAGAAATAAAATCCTTTGATTTTAAGAGTTAAAAATGCCTTACCTGCAAATAACCCTAGAAAAGATGTATAAGAAATCTTTTTGAGCATTCATTCAACTACTGCCTATTAAGCCACTTCAGTATGTTCTATCAGCCTGGTACCTTACCAAGTCCTATGATAAAGATAAAAACAATAAGCGCTCAAAAGTAAGTCAAGCAGAGAAAGACAATTATCACATGATTTCTCTCATCTAGGGAACATAAGAACTAGGAAGATCGGTAGGGGAAGAAAGGGGTAAAGAAAGGGGGGTAATCAGAAGGGGCAATGAAGCATGAGAGACTATGGACTATGAGAAACAAACTGAGGGCTTCAGAGGGGAGGAGGGTGGGGGAATGGGATAGACTGGTGATGGGTAGTAAGGAGGGCACGTATTGCATGGTGCAGTGGGTGTTATACGCAACTAATGAATCTTCGAACTTTACGTCAGAAACCAGGGATGTACTGTATGGTGACTAACATAATATAATGAAAAAAACATTTAAAAAAAAGTACCTAAAGACAGCAGTAGTTATAAAAAAATAAATGAGCAGATGCAGAAAGATAAGGTTACTTTTCCAATGGGGGTAAGAAAACAGTGTTATGGCAGTGTAAGGGAAGGGATCAGTTCCAATTTGGGGATGTCAAGAGAAGCTTCTTGAAAGCAGCGTCATCTAACGTGAGAGCAGAAAGAAGAGAACTAGTTGAAATAAGAGGGAATGAATGAATAGTGTAGCTCATGTGGGTAGAGTCACTGGGAGGAGGTAGGATCAGCCTTTCATATAAAGAAATTAAGTCCTGTGGGTCCCTGATTTGGGTGAAATTCAAATAAGTGAGTGTGGCTGGGGCTTGGAGCATACCTGGGAAGGGGGCGGGTGGCGCAGATGACACGGCAGAAGGGAGCAAGGTTTGTCGCAGAGGGCTTGCTAAACCAGAGCTTGTCCAAGTATAGTCAGCAAACTGGCACTCTCAACGTAACTTGGGAACTGGGTAGAAATCAAGGATCTGATTCAGGGGGTCTGGGGTACAGCCTGAAATTCTACAATCGTAACAAACTCCCATATACCCCCTTTTAGTAGCAAACTATAAACTATATTAAGAGTTTGTTCTTCATCCTGTAGACAACCTGTGAATGGGTATGATTTGGACTTTAGAAAAAGTACCCAGGTTGCATTAAAAAGGTTGTATTTCTGGGCACAATGCTTTGTTCACGAGAGCTGAATGAATGAATGAATGAATCAATCAATCAATCAATCAATGGATGACAATTTTTTTCCTTATAACCCTAGTGTTCAGATTCAAATCTGTTTTTTTTTAAACTGTAATAACTTCCAGTTAGACTCTTTCTATGAAGATAAGGGTGTTGAAAAGTGCAGATTGTAGAAAATATATGGTGTTGGATTTATAGACAGGCGACTGAGTATTATGAAACATTTTCTATTCTGATACCTCAATGCAGTATATATCAAGGATTGCTTTTTATCAAGTACATTCCCAGTTGCTGTGAATTTTTCCTATGCTCCTGATGAAACAAGATTGGAGTCTGGGCTATGGTTGGACAGTCCTGGGGGCCACTGAATAATTGCCAACTGACTGCTGGGAAAACTTGCTCATTAGAGAGAGAAGAGGGTATCAGTGCTCACCTACATTTGGAAGTTCTACTTGGGAAATTGGCCCTGCTTGTTTTATTTGCTCTGAGCTAGGGTTGTCATGAAAAGTAGAAAGTGGGTATTTTAAATTATTTTTTATGGAGAGGGAGAGAAAATGAGAATGAGGGCACACAGCTGCTTATTTCTCAAGAATATTGCTGAGCTCAGAGCGTCTGAGTCAAAGAATTCCTCCCAGGCTGTTGTTGATTATGACTTATGAAAGGGCACCTGTCCGACCTGACAAGTGTACACAGTGCTGTAGGCTTCAACTTTCCATTAGTAACAAGAGCCCCAAAAGGTTAATTTGTTTTGGCACTTCCTGATTACTTTCTGTGTTCATCGCGTTCTGAGACTTCACATTCACCACCTGATTTAGGGTCTCTACTTAGCAACATATTGTCATTTTCCTCGACTTATTGCTGGCTTTGGTCCTGTGATCTCTAAATGCAGTTAAATAGCTCAAATCAATTTTCTGTTCAGAGGGGTTGAGGGCACCTAGAGGAATTTGCAGATTTCTCTTCTTGGAGGTGTTTGGGAGTCATACTGAAGTGTCATCCCAAATGGATGGAACTTGGAGGCCTTATCACGTCCATGACCTGGATGCAAGCCCCCTTAGTTCAGGCTCATTTTGATTTTTCCTCGTTTTGGGAGGCTTTGTCTTCTCAAGCATCCCATCAGCTGCAAATTTTTTGAGGAACACTAATATTTTAGTGTATTTCTTTTAAAAAATTGTTTTTAATCTATGTGGATAAAAAAATCCCACTCTGGGAACTCACGTGTAGGGCCTCAAAAATAAGAGAAGCCTCTGTGAAAAGGCCTCAGGTGGTTGGCCTGGCAGAGCACACCACACCCACGGGCTCTCACTTGGCTTTTGAGCCTTTCATTCACTCATTACCTTGATTTCCACACACTATGTATAGATTTTTATATTTCCCTTTTCTCTACTCACTCCTTTAGTCTTCCTACCAGAAGGTTACCAGCCTAGGTGGGATTTTGAACCACGCACTTAGAATCTAAGAACTATCTTCTTGAAAGTTTTTTCCATCAAACCATCGTTCCATGTTTATCCACCTTCATCAACCTCCAGCGATTCCAGAGGAGACGTGCATATGAACACGCACATTCATCCACATGCCTATAGTTTTCATGATGCTACCGACAGGTTCACTTCATTATGAATGTATTCCTTTTTATATCCCTTCCTGTTCCAAAAAGGACTAGAATGCATGTTGCAAATACCTCGTTTTTGTAAATAACAGCAGTATGTGGTAACTTTTCCTTGTGCAGCCTCAATTTTGTCATCTGTAAATTTAAATATTAGGACAACTTGTAAATCCGAGTTTCTCTGGAAGAAATGATCTTTGTGTGTGTGTGTGTGCTTACATACTAATGAAAAAGTGCTGACATTCTGTGCTCTCTTCACACTGTAATGTCAAGGACTGTATCATCATCTAGGGTTCTTGTTTCAGAGTGGACTATTAACTCTATTTTAATCCATAGTGATGATCAAGGATGTGTTGGTGGCAACTTGACTAGTACTTGGGTCACCTTTTTGGTTATTCAGTTTAATTTAAGGACTATGACTAGTTAGTTAGTTAATACAGTTCACCGTATTTCAAAACTCACCCAGCCTAGCAGTATATATGGGACTCTTAGAATCGAACATGATTCTGGCACAGGGTCAGAATTCATGTACTTGGTTCATGATTTGCCTAACTCCATCCCACCCTCATGTGGCTCCTCTAGGTTCACTAAAGCCCAGGACCTTTATATTTACCCTGGTTGTAGTTCCACACAGGCCTCACCTTTCCTTCCTGTTG
Source organism: Ursus maritimus (assembly GCF_017311325.1). Taxonomy (NCBI): domain Eukaryota; kingdom Metazoa; phylum Chordata; class Mammalia; order Carnivora; family Ursidae; genus Ursus; species Ursus maritimus. Next base: position 87,252,932 of record NW_024423343.1, on the reverse strand, counting down.
AACTTGGCCTTTGTCCTTGCTAAAATCTTGGCTCCTTTTTCCTCTGAGAGCATTCATTAATAACTCTTAGAGAAATGCCCTTCCAAACATGACCTGACTTCCCAAAGTTTCCTTTTCCATATTCTCCTGAAGATTAGTGCTCAATTTCCCCTAATGAAACCAATAACTATTTATAAAACAAAAAAAGGTATATTCTGGTCACATTAGAAACCAAGCATAAACCCTTTGGGAATAAACACTAGAAGAAATGTGGATGATCTGCTTATTTCCAAACTCATCAATTTGTATAAATTAAATAAGTACAGCTTTTTGCATGTCAACCATACCTCAATAAAGTGGTTAAAAAAAATGGGCATTATTAAACAAACAAAAAAGAAACTTGAAAGGAATACATGTAGAAAGATGAATCTGTTTAAAGAATCCTCCAACATTGATCTATGAATCCAATGTAATTCAAATAAAAATCTGATATGACTATTTCTATTTATATGTAAGCGCGACTAAATTAGGAAGCATTCAAAGGATGGAGCTTCAAGTAATTCTTTGTGATCTTGTAAGATTTCTAGCAAAAAATGTAGCAATATCTGTCATCACTTATAAGACGATCTGCCGTTTTTAATTTTCTGATTTAGTAAATTTCTGCTATTGCCTAGAAAAAAAGAGTATTTCTATGTTTGTACCGTATGATAACTCATACAGCAAAATAAAAATTATAAAAAAATAATAAAAAATAAAAAAAAAAGAAATCTGGTATGTATTTTACACTTAAAAAAAAACAACGAAATCATGGATAGAATAAAACTGGTTGAATATTCTAAAACTCTCATCATCTATCACCGTTTTAAATGTGAAATCATAAAAGAAACAACTGATAAAGATGTTGGCGAAACATTCATCCCCCCCCCCCACGACTTACCACAGCTACAGGGGAAATGAAACAAACGTGGGCTTTTGCAAAACCGGTGGCATAAAATTTAACCCTTAATCTACAAAGTTACAGGGATTTATTGTGATCCATAAGGACAAGAGGAAGAATATGAAACAGAATTTGACAGAGTGCAATAGAGTTAGGACTCTGCACTAAGCCTGGCGGAGTCCGAAGGTGGAAATATCAACAGCCACAGATAAGAGAAGATGCTCAGCCTCAGTGATACCTAAGGAAATAAAATTAATATAAAGGAGCCTTTTTGACAGTCGTATCAGTAAATACTAAAATGATAATTTTTCCTACATGTATATATTTATGCAGAGCAAATCATCTCAAAACATGGCAGCTTAAAATACCTACTTATTTTTTCTCATGTTTCTACACTTCAGGAATTTGAGCAAGGATCAGTTAATTTGCTCCACGTGGCATTGGCTGGACAGGAAAGCCTAAAAAGGTTTCACTCAGACCTCTGCTTCATCATGCTCCTTCACGTGGCCTTTCTCTTTCTCCTCGCAGTATGTTAGCATTTGTTCGCCACTCTTGAGCTTATTTACAGCAGGACGGTTGGCTGTTCTGAGCAAAGTAGAAGCTGCTAGACCTTTTAGAGTCCTGGCCCGGAACCAGCATGGTGCCACGTCTGCTGTGTTCTACTGGTCAAAGCAAGTCAGAATCAGTGGAAATGCGAAGAGAGGGGCTTAGTCTCCCCTCATGACAGGAGGGGTGATATATGTGGACTGGGATGAGAGGCATTGTCAGAGGACCTTTTTGAAGATTGTCGAGTAATACACAGAGCCGCGGCAAACCCACAAACCCTCACAGAAATAAACAAGAGAATAAAATATTAAAAAGATCCTTAAAATTATGTTCAGAATTGTTTAAAATAACAATATCTATGCTATTTGACCTAGAAATGTATCTTATAGGAATCTATCCTACAGAAAATCTGAGACTTATAAAAACAAAGGAAAAATTTGTTTATTAAATTTTTGGGGGGGGTAAAAATTAGAGGGGTAAATCCAAATGCTTATTTTTGGAAGATAGGTTAAATAAAATATGGGCTCTACATAGCTAAATACTGCAAAATCTTTTAATATCTGGAACTTCCCTAAAATGGAAAGGTGTATGTCCGTTGAAATTCTATACCAATTCTTATTCATTCATTGGCTTATTCAAAAGCAGTTAGTAAGTATCTACTATGCTTAAAAAAAAAAAAAAACACTAGAAGAAAGTTTAATCTGTAAGAATTGACCTAAGTTTTCAGGATCTTAGAATTATAACTATAACATTGTGAGTCTTAATTCTGAGTCCAGAAGATTTTTAATTTAGGATTGTTTTCAAATAATACTTTTAAAATGTATATCTCTTGACCACAGCCTGAAGCTAATTCCTTTTGAAACAAATTAGTAGGAAAATGATATCCATATCACCTAATTAAGACAGACCTATATCCAAAGTACAATTATTATTATTTTTAAAAGATTTTATTTACTTATTTGACAGAGATAGAGACAACTAGCGAGAGAGGGAGCACAAGCAGGGGGAGTGGGAGAGGAAGAAGCAGGCTCATAGCGGAGGAGCCTGATGCGGGGCTCGATCCCATAACGCTGGGATCACGCCCTGAGCCAAAGGCAGACGCTTAACCGCTGGGCCACCCAGGCGCCCCCCAAAGTACAATTATTTTTACTGTAGGATTTCCATTTACCTCCTGGTTGATATGTATTTACCATGTGCAACTTCTAACAAAGAAAAAAGATTAAAAAAATTGTTTCTTGATTTGTGAAACATAATTGTGCAACCTTTCTAACACAAATTTCAAAATCAGCATTTAATTAACATGTGGTAAATTCTCCTGTAATCATTACTGCTTACGGACTGTCATAGTGTGCTGGCTATGGTTTCTAAAGAATAAATACATCCATTAATGGTAAGCTGAGTTCTCCTCTGTTTTGCTCTCATCTTTAGCCAGTCTAATCCTCTTAGCATTTTGGTCCTACGGCCTATGTAGGTTCTTACTCTCCTTGAGGATTTAAGGAATCATCAGAAGAGAACCACCCTTGCTTCAAATGTAGGTTCATCTCCTTGCATATTGGCCATCAGCAATTGATTGCATAAAATTTCAGACCTTGTACAAATACTCATCTCGCACTTGATTCCTTGCATCTTGCCTTCCTGTTTATTATTATAATTTGCATAATTTATCTAAAGCGTATGATTTACATATATATCCTTTTTTATTTCTAACTAATCCCATTGAGTAGGTACTTGTCACAGGTTGGGAGTTTTAGCAGCACAGCCTGAGACAAAGTTTTCTGGAATAGTGACTTAATTAAGGGAATGTTCTTCAAGAAGATAAGTGAGAGAAACAGGATAGCACAGGAACAAAAAAAACTAAGCAAAATATTGTCTCTGCAGGTGGCTAGTATCAACCTAATTCCACAGGAAGCTCTGAAGCATAGAAAGTACCACTGTTTTTCTTACCTTAAGGCAAGGTAGTTGGTGTTTGGTATCTCTTTTTTATCAGTCATCGGCTGCCCCTGGGCAGGGAGAAGGGTAGTTAACTGTTAAAACCTCCCCTCATAGCGGCTGGAGTTGGGTGTGTGGTCCAGCACAGTGACGCAGAGCAGGGCACCAAAGCACCCTTTGCAGTCCTATCATCTGTCCAGAATGACATATTTAGTAAGTAATAAAGAACAACATTATGTTATCCTTAATCCTAAATTTTACTCCATTGTTTTCTAGACCTGGGGCTTAGGCTGATCCCTGATAACCTGGCAAGCTTCAAAACTGCCTGGCTGTCCCAATGATAGTATTCAAGTGGAAAGCCTACTTTGTAGAAGCCAAGTAAAGGGAGGGGAGCTGAGATATGAGTAGGATCTTCTATTCCTCCATTTGTATCTCTTTCACTAAAGAGTGACTTTATGGACAACCAGAATCGTCCTTCATACCAGAGTGACATTGACCGATGGACATTTCGGTCCATTTCTTCCTTGTCCTGGTGGCTTGTATTAAGACTGGGATGGCAAAAAGTTTGGAGAGTCCCTGGGATGGTGCGATGTAGGAGGGAAGTTCCAAAGATCTCAAGAAAGATCTGACCTGCCGTGTTATTTTTCTTAGGAAGCATAGGGTAAACTAGTACTCACTCACCCCAAGGAATTGAAAATGCAAAGACGTTCTGAAATATCCCGTCTCTTCTCTGCAACTAGATTAGGAGTGAGACCTTTAAGATCTCAGCTGAAGCTCTGGGAGACTCTAGGAATACCAAAATATTGAGGGGTTGTGGGTTGTGACTGGGCAGGGAAGCACAGAATGCAGCAGGTCACGTCCATCTCGCTAGAGATAGTGCATCGTCACTGACAGCACACAATAAATGTTTGGGAATGCTAAGCTTTTGCTCTTTTAACATCATCATCTGAGTTTGCTGTGGTGCAGCACGCTGTATACCAGTGACCAGGTAACAACATCAATCTATTTTAGCTCATTTCATTTGACACATGATTGAATAATAATGAAAGCTAATTTTAGTCTAGCAATCTGCCTTTGCATGAAACGTGTCCAAGCCAAGAATATTTTCACCGTTCATTGAAAAATTTACTATTCCCAAGCACGCAACTCACTTTGATAAAAAGTGATTATGATTTAATTTAACCTGTCTATGTGACTAGAAGGATCTCAACATTTCTTATGGAAATACTGTGACTTTCTTCCTGGAAGAAGCGTACTTTACACTAACTGGAGAGATATTGGGGCAACTAACAGACCTATATTTTGTCTTGAGGCAATCGAGAGTGACCATTTAACTTGGCAGGAATCCTTCTAAGATGAGTGACTCAGGTGAAGGAACTGTAATTTATTTTTTAACCTCAATCACTCAGTGTCATTTTGGCAGTTCTCTGTTGGTAAATATCTCTTTTAAGCTCTGAGTCATTTTGCAACAGTGATTCTGAGTGAATCTGTCGGAACTGAGTTGTCAGGGCTAATCACCATGGCTAGATTTGGTAATACTCCCATCTGTGGTAGCTGCAGTGTAAGAGCTCAGCTGACTCACGAACTCATCAAGCCTAATGCATCCTGCAGTTAGGATGTTGTGACGTGACAGATTGACTTAAGGACCACTCTTCCATTCTCCATTTTGCCCACACCCACTCCCACACATACCCATTTGTCAATATGTTATTTAGAAGAAGTCTATTTCCCTAGTCACTATCTCACTAGGGATGTGGGAACAGTCAAGGAACATACTTTGCCTCTGAATCCAGGACTTGTGGCCAGACCTCTTGCTTCTTACAGACAACATCTTCTCTCAACCACATTTCTCATTGGCTACCTCTTCAGCTTAACTTCTTTAAAAATAAGGTGAATACCTGCCATCACTTTCTCACCAACTCTTAGCTCCTTTTCTCACTGTAACTCTTGTTCCACTTTTACAGCTTCATTGAAGTTACTTTTGTCAACATGAACAATATCGTTCTTTATAAGATCCTAACTAACAGACACTAATAAGTCCCTTGATCATTTCATCCCTTGCATTGTTTGACAAAGCTATTCATTCCCTCTGTTAAAACAAAACAAAACCAACCAACCAACAAAAAAAAAAATCCTGTTCTAATCCTGGATTGGGATATTTCATTCTCAGTTGTATTTCCAACTACCTCTTCCTGGCTGTGGCTTCACGGTGTCATTTGAGGCATTTGTTCCTGACACTACATCTTAAATGTTGGTGTTTCCCAGGGTTTTATGCTTATTCCCTCTTTTTCCTCGTTCTATGAAACTCCCTAGGTACTCTATCAACAGCTATGGCTTCAAGTTTCACTGATTTGAGCTTTTTGCCAAACCATCAAAATTTTCTTTGACATTCATTTTCCTGTTTATAACATAAAGATGGTTCAGAGCTAACTGACCAGTGAATGCCACTCGACACGTAATCCATTCATATCAAAAGACTCATGCACTTGCAGTCCTATTAGATACACCCTTCTTACTAATCTGATTTAAGAAGTGTTGATTTCTTTTTAACATTTGCCTTCCTAATAATCCTGCCTGTCACTTAGCCTGAGTTTCCAAGGTCTGGCATGAAGTCTTCAGCACCAAGTACAGCACAGCAGAGGGCACGTAGTAGGTTCTTAATAAATGTGTGTTGAGTGAACATGAAAAGGACATACAATAAGATATAACAACATGCCAAACTAAGTGAAAGGATAGCCGCGATGCAGCTCAATGTCCTGGACGAACTGGTCAGAGAGGCAAGAGAACTGGTGCTAAGAAGCTGAATAACCTTGGAGAAGGTTCTTAACCTGAGTCTTAATTTCTACACCACAGTATGAGGGTGTTGGACAACATGATCCCTGTTGTCTCTTCTCACACTAAATAGTACTGTCTTATCCTGTAGTGGGGAGGGGCCTCGTTTCAAACTCTCCTTGGGATGGAAACAGCATGACATTAAGAATCCGGAATAAGATGTATGCCCAGATATTTTCTTCTTTAATACCTTTGTTGAAGGGGTACCACAGAGATGAGCTTGTCAGAAACTGATATTTCCCTCTTGATAAAATGTTTTCATTATTTCACTCTCTAACTGAATGGTCCCAAAAGAGTTTGGGTGTTTGTTTTGCACAAAGTGCACAGATGCAGAGGCTCGCATAGGAAGCTGTATCTGTCTGCCTTCCCATGGAGCAGTTGAGTAAAAAGTAAATGATGTGTCTAAACAGCAAACCAATTCTTTCTAAATATAGGAACTTAATTACTTCTCTCTTCATAGTACATGGGGGACGAAGAGTGTCTCCAGGTATTGAAATCCAAGCTAAGCTTTTGAATTAGACAACTATTTCCTAATTTAGCCAACTTTAAATATAGCCACAACTTCATTTTTCTAGTAAAATGCTAGAAATCAAAATGATGAGATTGCGTTTGCATATATTATTATGCAACAATGGGGTATTTTTATGCATTCCCTCAAATGAACAACAACAAGTAGAGGAATGTGTACGGCAATGTGCTAGGAGAACAAACACCCTGCAGGTGCGGCCTTTTTTTTTTTTTTTTTTCTTTTTATAAGAATTAAACAACTTAATGTGTTCAATCTTGGAAATCTGCCCTGCTGATCTTAGTTCACTTATAACTTTGACTCTCAGTCATATAAGCTTTTAACTCATCAGCGCAGGCCTGAGCACTGAACAGAAACACAGGAAGAAACGAGTTTGAACTTTGCTATGATCAGTGGCATAACAAAGCAACACTCAAAGCATATAATCCCTCCATTCTGTATCTCCATCTCTCCTAAATGTTTTCACTGGGAATCAACCATCAAAGCCAAGCCAAAATCAAACAAATAAACCGAAACCAAAACCGAAACCAACAACAAAAACATTGCATCAGCACGTGTAACGCTATTAATATTTTCAAGAAAAATGTTACTGTCACAAATTTCTCATTTTTTTCCCCTCATTGAGGGGTGAATTTAACATAGTATATGAATTGAAATAATAAATGAATTGAAATTTCTTTGCTTTTTCATTATAAATATACATGTTTATTGTGAAAATAAATACCAAAAAAAAAAAGAACAAAAATTCTCTTGCTTTGTAAGTCAGAGATCCCAGCAGAAAACAGATGGCATCTCAAAGGGTTTATTTAATGGACGACCGGTTTAACAATGATACTGTTTACAGGAGTGTGGGAAGTGTTAAGAGAACCCAAGAGGGATAGCGAAGAACCCAGAGTCTAATATCAGTGGGAAATCATTATCTTCCCTCTACATAGAGGGTCATGGGGACGGAAGGGTGTTATTGAAACTCAACCAGAATTACAAGCTTGGTCATAGAATGGTCATCCAACATGAAATGGTTCACACACAGAACTAGAAACCAAAGCCAGGGTGGAAGCAACCACAGAGTAAATCACCCAACCTTCCTTCTCTTCACTGTTCATGTCTGAGATTGCCTTGCATTGTCTGAACAAAGAAGGCAGGAGAGCCTCAGAGATGGAGTCATAGCAGACAACACCCAAGGACCAGTTAGGGCAGAGAAGGGAGGGAAATGGATGTAGAGAGGCAGAGAATTACCAACATACCACTGATCCTATCACCTACAAACATCCACTGTTAAGCTGCTAGTTTAAGTCATTTCAAATTTATTTCTTATAATGGTTGGAGCAGTTTTATTTCCCATTTCTGAGGATCCTAGTAAATTATGATTTTGTGTGCACATGTCAGTCTTTCCAAAGGAAGCTGAAATCTGTTCAAAGAATCAGAAGACTCTTCTTATCCTCTTGTAAGTAGAAATAAAGTTGCTTTTTATAAATGTTCTCATTTATGAAGAATAGGCTCTACACGTTGAATAGGCTTTATTGTTGAATTACATCTTATAGATCAAGGACAAAGACATGGTCCTGGAATCCAGGAACCCCTAGTTCAATTTCTTTTGCTTTCTCAAGAATGATTTAGCAAAAATATGGTTCATATTTAGTAACTGGTACAGTTCTGAGTCTCCATGGCTATTGACTAGGATGATGAAAAGACAAAGTTCATAGTTTATGTATTTTTTAAAGTAGGGATTACAGGTTTGCTTTTTATCTCTAACCTAATGCTCATGATAACTGCATCCTACTTGTCTTTGATGGTCACGTGCTGCTATGGCCTCACGGTTTGGGAAGTGGGCTACCACACTGCTCTCAAGGAAGCCGGTCCTCAGCAACATCTCTGGTCCACAGAGGACAGCTTCACTGAGTTTACTATCAGTACTGGTGCCCACCTTGGCAACACTTCCCTTAGCACCTTAATAAATGGAGTGTCTTCTAGGCCTTCTGTTATAGTCAGCTGATTAGTTTTCTGGCTTTAGATAGTGTATCCACTCTAGAACTCTCATTCGTCTGAGACAATATCAACCATAACAGGTAAGACTAATGAAAGGTTTTGAAAAAAATTAGAAATTCCATGTTATTTTCTGGATAACATTCATACCGCTATGACATATATACTATAAAATTCTTTTTATTAATCATAGAACTTTCAAATCCTCATGCTTATAATTTAATGATCACATAGCTATTGTCCTGGCAATGGTTTTTTAAACATAACTCTCTCACTCACAGAGTCAAATCAATATTCTCAGGGTGCCTATGCAGTCTAGGTACAGCGTTAAAATGTTTATTTATCAATAATTGAAAGCTTTTGTGTTAAAACAACCTAAAATATTCAGAATTATGAAGTATTTAAAAACATGAAATGATTTAACGTATTAAATAAAGTATTAAATAGAATGAGAAAGAACACCTTTGTAAAGACCCCAAAATCTGGTATTCAACAAGAAATAATTAAGAAAATTGGATATATCGATGATATTTGTAAAAGTATCAAATGGAAGAAATAATCATTATACAAAGGAGACAAAATTAATCTTATCAGGGTCACTACTATGCCTTTATGCAAATTTAAGAAACAATCAGTATCGTCTCTAGGCGGGTTTTCCTCCAAGGATACTGTACTTGGTAAACAGCTGGTTTCTTTGTATGAATTAAGAAGTCCTTCATATTCTAGATGGATGTAGCCCCACGCTGGAATAGTACTTGGCAAAAAGAGTGTAGTTTAAATTCCAGTTCTCATTTGCTTCGTCGGTTTGTTGTCCTTAGGCAATGAACAACACATTCAACGGTGTGTGGTGGCCTTGGGTCCTATAATGGCTACAATCATTCAAGTGTTGTGTTTGAAGAAATCTTGAAGGATTATAAACCAGCTTGTCATATGGGCTGTATTTTTCAAGACTGAACCAACGTTAAATTTATTTATTAAGATTCACATTAATATTTATTTTGGTTATCAAGATATGTTTTTAATTCTTTTTTTAAAGATTTTATTTATTTATTTGACAGAAATAGAGACAGCCAGCGAGAAAGGGAACACAAGCAGGGGGAGTGGGAGAGGAAGAAGCAGGCTCCCAGCGGAGGAGCCCGATGTGGGACTTGATCCCGGAACTCCGGGATCATGCCCTGAGCCAAAGGCAGATGCCTAATGACTGCGCTACCGAGGTGCCCCTAAATCCTTTTTAGCTATTACCACTTTAATTCTAATCATATTGTCATTTCAATATGACTGAATAAATGATGGCCTAAAAAAGGTAAATTCTAATAATGGAAGAAGAAAGTTCTGGTACAGGAAACAATGCCTGGAACAGTCAGAGAAACTGCTTTGAATAGGTGGGATGGAGAGACCTAGCAGAGGGCTGCCCTCGAATATTTTGGTGCAATGGAAGGGAAACCAAAACATTAGTCTAAGGAGCTGGCCTGAGGGTACTTGGTCTAGAAAGCAAAATCCATACTTAACTTCTTATATCAAAAATCCTAATTTATTTGAAATGATTGGGATGATATAGTTAAGTCAAACGTGTTAGAATATGTGGAGGAAAAGTACAACTGCTTTACATAAAGATGCAGCTCAGGGACAGCTCAAAAGATGAAAGACGAATACTGAAGCATTTTTTTCTCTAATTTAGCACTATGTCACTCTCCCCTAAACATTTCCAATCAAATCATAGTGCTTATTTAATAACCTTGATCTCATTTATCACTGATTTGAAGTAACTTTTCTTAGCACCTTTTCTGTCAAAATTTTTCAACACAACAAACACATATTTTATACATTGGTAGTCAAGTGATAAGATAGGTAATCTGGTTTGGAATTTATAGGGGCTATTTTTGAACTTCATAATTAATGTGTAGTTTTAAACGACGCTGCAATGAAATAAACGTAAATAAAGTAAATGTATATGTAAATGAAGCTGCCCAATTGTATGTTCAGTCAAATTACGAGGGGTTGAAGCACAGCAGCCTATCCTATTGTCATGGAACAAGAATTCTTGTCCACTCAAAGGTCCTTCTAGCTGGACTAAGAATCAAATTGAAATGAGACAGATTAATAGGAGGAAATCAAAGTTAGTAGTGCATGTATGGGGAATCCACACAGACATGGAAATTCCAAAGACGATGAGGCAAAATGATATACGTGTCATCCTAAACTAAGGAGAAAAGCATAGGACTTCAGGGGCAAGGAATGCAATTCACAGGGTGATAAGAAGAGCAGATGCTTGGTAATTAGATGTTTGCCCTGCCATCTACATGGATCACTCTGATGAAATTTATTTCTGAGACTAACTCTTATNNGACCTCCAATTTACATTCTTCTATGTAGTTAGGAGGGGACAGAAGTTTCTCTTGAGGCTGTAGGGTCTCAAAGTGCCTTCAAGTCAAATTAGTCCACCTGCCAAAGTAGGACATTCGGAGGTAGAGGGCGGGTGTGGGCTGTCCTGAACCCCTACAATATCTAAGAGACACAGTTGACATTAGCAAATTACTCCATAGGATCTCTAGACTCAGGACTGAAATGTATCTGTGTGACATCCTTCAACTTATCTTGTATTCCTGACAAGAAAGCACTTTGTAACAATCAAAAAAAGAATTCAGCACAATATGGATGGTTCCTTTTCAAACCAAGTTTGAGAACTGATTGCTTGAGTCATGGATCCTTCAGATGCTACTGAAACCATCCTCCTGTGCCATCCACTTTCTAACGTTGCCAACACTCTTAAGATTGAAATTAAACATTTAGAAGGTCGACTCAAGAGACCTTTGCCAAGTGCCTTGTCTAGTTTCTGCTAGCTATTTATTAGACCAGGTGCTAAAAACTCCATGTACCTCCTTCAGGCTGAAAGATTAGGACAGAAACTAGAAGCGCTCAGTCCAGGCAGGTAGCGGGTGGGAGCAAAATTCATGGGCGGAGTCCAGGGTCTGTATCAGACCAAGTGGGGTTGAGTGTAGTCTGAGAGAGAAAAGTAAGGCTCAGATATTGGTGTGGAAATTAAGAGATCAAGACTCTGAATGGCTAAGACTTTCCAGGCTTCTTTTCGCAGCAGCAGGAAAGAAGTCTGAGAACCCAGAAGTCAAGCCAAAGGAGGCCAAAGTGTGTTAAACATTTACTTAATGCATATTAATTGAGTACAGGCAAAAACAGGGTACCTTCAAGGTGTAGGCTGCTGTCATTATCCATCACATATAGGTCAAAGATTTAGAAATCTGCATGTGAAGAAGAGATCAATGGTATTAAAAGGAAAAAAACAGTTTTTAAAATTCAGTACATCAAAGATGATTAGAATAATAATGCAGTGATTAGAATAAATTACTACAATATAGCTGGAAATATCTATGTTAAGGATAAATGGCCCTTTCTTGTCCTTCATGTAACTTGTTCATACACTTGATTTATTGTTACTTGAAAAGTAAGAGCACAAAGTATTCCTAAGAATAGAACTTTGGTTGTAATTCTTATCCCCTTTTCTTTGATTCAAGCAGTCATTTGGTCCTCTCTCTCTTTGTGTGTTTTTGTAATGCATATATCTTAGCTCCTTAAGAGGTTGGTGATTTTTAAATCCAATATGTAATCGTCCGTAAATTTTTAAATCTCATATTGTTCATAGAGAAAGCACTTTTCTTTTACTTGCTACTGTATTTTACTGGTCTTCATCTTAATTTATAAGTAATTACTTCATATTGGAGGAAAAAAAGGTACTTGCTTTATTTTTCTATATAGAAAATTAATCAGTACTTTCATTTGTTCATTCAAAATTGATATTAGGGATAGCCTACCTGTGATAGATTCTTTTCACAAACCTCAAGAGTAGGAGAAATCATGAGCAGACAACAGGTAAATATATAGCAAATAAAAAAGTTATATTGTAATCGGTGCTGTGAGGAAATAAACGGTGATTTAGGGAGGAGAGGAAAATAGGAACATGGAGAATACATAAAAGTAACAGAAAAAAAAAAAAAACAATAAGAAGAAGAAAGAGAAAGTTATATGGCCGGTTGGATCACAGAACACTAGTTCATCCTGGGAGCATATGGATGGGGCAGGGACAGTATTTAGAGAATAGACAAAGAATGTTCTTTTTTATGAAATAGGCATTTAGCCCAAAGGGTTAATCTTCCTTACAGTAAAACTGTTTAAAGAGTTCATGCTGGGGCGCCTGGGTGGCACAGCAGTTGAGCGTCTGCCTTCGGCTCAGGGCGTGATCCCGGCGTTATGGGATCGAGCCCCACATCAGGCTCTTCCGCTGTGAGCCTGCTTCTTCCTCTCCCACTCCCCCTGCTTGTGTTCCCTCTCTCGCTGGCTGTCTCTATCTCTGTCGAATAAATAGATAAAATCTTAAAGAGTTCATGCTTATTTTCCTCAAGTTCTAAATATTTGGAGTCATTTGCAAGGAATTGCAATAGATTAATGATGGCTTTCCAGAAGATTAAGACATATGCACAGAACTAAGGATAAGATTCCGCTGCTCTATCATTGAACCTGCCCTAAAGTAACAGTGATCACTAATATCCCGGTTGGCTCCTTGTTCAATTTGCTCATAACTTCTCAAGTATTACTAAAACATTGAGTTGCATTCCTGTGCTCTTCAATCATATTCTTATTTAGTTGTTACCTTCCTAGGTTATAAAATAAAGTAAGAGAAATACCCACAACTTGGAGGATATTTATATAGGTGAACATTTATTAAAATGAAGACAAAATAGCAAAATGTTATTCTCTTCTTCACTTTAGCAGATTGACATTTTAACACGTTTTAATATGTTATTCCAAAGATTGGGTGACATAATAATTTCCTTAATCTGAAAATAACACTTTGGCAGTCGGGAATTATTAATTCAGACACATAATTAATAAATATTGATTCCTAGAAGTGTTCTAGTTGTTGTCAGATGGAAAAATGCTCAAGAATGCATCAATACTTCTATTGCTGGTGCTGGAGGATGATTTATATCTCATTGGCTCTCGGAAAGCAAATCATGTATAATGAAATTAAATAGAAGTCGTCCTAATTTATCTGTTGGGCTGCAGATAGCAGGAGGAAATTCCTTCCCTGTTGCTACTCTGTTTTGTTTGTTTCCCATCACGTGTGATTACCTGATAAGCTTTAGATATAAGTTAATAAAGTGATAGCTTTATTGACATATACTAGAATGCAAAGGCAGAATTGAACAAGAAGTAGAGAACAATGATCATTCGCCATTGCAACAGAGGCCCGAGTACACGAAGTCACGTTCAAGTCCAGGCAAGGCCTCTGAATTTTCTCACTTTGTCTGAACAAGGAGAGAGAATCCCAGATTACCCTGGAGCTGGGTATGATTTGTTGGTGGCAGCAGAAACAGAAAAGATAAAATGACTAGATGCTAATAAAATCATAGTTCGAAAACTTAAAGGTACATGGATGTACACAGAATTTTTTCTCTTTAAAACTGATAGTTTGTATTCTATTAATCATGCTTCCTGTTTTCTGTGTATGTGCACTCACTATGTGGCCAGCACTGTTCTAAGAGTTTTATTTGCAATTCTTACGCAACCTTATTAGGTTTATACTCCCAACTATACAGATGTGGAGATAGTGTAAGTCATTTATGCAAAATTAGCTAGGCAGTGAGTGGTGATGCTGGGATTCAAATCCACTAGTCTGATTTCAAACTCTTTGCTCTCAACACCATACATATATGGCCTAAGTGGCACACCTTAAAAGTTTCCTCATTTCCAAGCAAATCTACCCCGAATACATCATTTTGCCTATAACTCCATTTTTAACGTGAAGGACATCACTAGGCTACACCTAATTTCACTTCGTATTTTAGGTCTTTGCATTCTCTAGCGAAACCATTGTTTAGCTATATATGTTGGCATGCAGAATATTTCCTTTGCCATTGACGTTAATTCTTTAAGATAAAATCTTATAAAGATATGACACATTAAAACGTTTCCTAGGATGTTTGGATTATTCTTTTTAAATTTGACCATTGTTACTTTTCTTTTCTTTCTTTCTTTCTTTCTTTCTTTCTTTCTTTCTTTCTTTCTTTTTTTTTTTTTTTTTTTTTTAGGTGGCCCTGAGGTTATTTTCCAGCTCTGCGGTTTGGAATGAGTTCAGTACAGGGAAACGAGATGGGTGGAATTATCAGTAATGGGATATACTGAATCTTTCACCTCTAGGCAACTGGTTTAGATATAGCCTGAGGTGGGAGAGGCAGAGAGCCTTTTGTCTGACAGTTTCCTGTTAGCCCGGGTGAAATGAGTTGGTGGTGTCATACCAGTTCCTAGAGTCAGGTATCCACATCGTAATTGGCACCAGATTTACAATCTCTGCAGTGAGTTCTTGGAGGGCAAATGGAATTATTCTCTCATTACTCTGTGGGAATCCAACAGACTAGGTTTTAGTCTCAGATCGAGAAATGTACCCCCTTTCCTACCCTTGCTATCTAAAATCTATGTACAAATAAATCACTGCCCTTTATTTACACATAGTCATTAAGCTACCGGGAAACCCAGAGATAAATAACAACTAAATTGTTTCAATATCTTTAAATAATTCTCTCTCTCCCTCCTTTCTTCTCTCTCTCCCCTTCTTTCTTTTTCTCCCCTCCAGCCCCAGACCCCCCCAGACACAGACACACACACACACACACACACACACACACAGGCACAGAGTCAGAAAATAATGTGCAAACTACAAATTAAAATAATTCACATTTTAAAAAGTCTAGTTCTACAGTAGTAAAGGTCTTTGCATAATATTCTACATTATAAAGAAAGAGAGATAAGGAAAGAGCATTTAGTGTTTTTATTCTTCTACCATTTTTTTTTTCTCACCCAAGACATAAACATCTTCAATTTCGAACAGGCAACTTAAGTCTTTCAATGGACAGCCAAAGTTAAGAAAATGAAACTAGCTGGTTTGGATTTATCTCCCTTTCCCTTGTGTTTTGATACTATAAAAGGCAGAAGAATTTTCTCCAGGATTGTAGAGTAATTTCCTGAGTGATTTGTTACATGTTCATGGTCCTAAAGACTCACTGGAGACCACTTCAATTTGTTTCACTTTCCTGAAGTTACCCCATTACTTGGGCTTTATTTCAAACTCTTATTTTTTGAAAGAGGGCAGAAGAAGAATAGACCACAATTATCTTCACAAAAATGGAATAGTTTAAATTTGAGCATTTCCCAAGTCATGGCTCAACAATCATTTCCATATATGTTCTACAGACATACCCCACTCAGAGTACCTAATGTAGGATATAAGAACAATTGAGATATTTCCCTTCCCTTCCACTGTGTAGGCAATGTTTAAGATGAGATCAATGACTGCAACCTACTCTTACTATAGCCAACATCAGCATGAGAATGGCATTTCTTCCCCCTGCAACATGCAATCTTTTGTATTTTGAAAGAGAGAGAGCGGGGACATAGATTTACATTTCATAAACATAATCAAAAAGCACTAGGGATGGAGGAAACTTTGGATGTCTTCACGTTTTCCAGAAGTGGAAATTGAGTACCAAGTAGATAAAATAATTTGCCTAAGATTTTGTTATGGTTACATTTTAAGGTGTTTGAAAATGAGATCAGTGTTTTATATTTCATCACCATGGAAGAAATCACCTTACCTGACAGATGTGAAGGACAAACAGAGTCAATGATCCCACAAACGTAAGGTGGGTTCGAAGATTCAACCCAACTCATGTGAATTAAATGTCCAATTTCTCTCCTTTATGTGCAAATGAAATAGATACATAAATGAAACAAATAAAAACACCATGAAGATACATGCTTCTTCCTTATAGAAACTCCTTCCTAATGTAGGAGCAACTGAATGAGACGTGCCATGTTGTGAAAGGTGTCATTCATCTCCTTTCATCTTTTGGATCTTCCACAAAGAATTAATCAATGGCACTGATGGTTTTCTTGCCAAATTCCCCTCAAATTTAAAAGAAGTAATTTCCTATCTTCTCTTCCATCCCCTCACTTTTTTTTAAATTTCAACTCTTCCCAAAGAAACTAAAAAGTCATTTTGGTGCATAGTTAAGTCTTTCCACAATTTCTCTTTGAGAATTTAAAAGGAAAAGGATATAGCATATATGTCATTTGTTCAGTTATAAACTGCTGGCTTTTGAAATACAGCATATTTGCTGGCCCCTGCAGTACATGGTTATTTAAATAGTTAAATGAAATAATAATTAGTACTGAGCTATTATTTGCTCCAGTAGATTCTCTCAAGAGATTTAGGATATCAGCCTATTGGGTAGCCTTCTCTCATTTAGCTTATGATATATATCAATTCTTTTTAAAGAATTACGTTTTTAAACTTTTAACTCCAAATTTAAACATGTTCTCTAAGTCTTAACAGTTACTTCACTGACTGGTTTCACCAATTCCATCACACAAGTAGAGATGAAATATTACTCATAAGCAGAAACAGTTACTCCAATATCAGGAACCTACAACTTACCTATTAGCTCCATGCTATCACTGGGCAAATGTAAGAGCTCATTTAAGGCTCAAGAGGAGATCACAGAGGTAGACAGAGGAGCCTCTAAAAGCATCACTGCACATGAATTACAATCTCTCCTTTATAGCTAAAACCTGCTCTTTTATTCTGTCATGTGCTCCCTTCCCTCCAGAATTCAAAGGCACACTCTGGAGTTGAAAGCAGATTAATGAGCCATTAACTGGCTATGCAAGAATGTTCTCTCCAATGACAATCAGCAGTTTCTTCCCTCCCCCATTGTATATATAGTTTCTATGTTCTCAGAAATATTTATTTGATTAATTGATCATTACTATCATGCTGGATAATACGCATTTTTGAGGAAAGAGCTGAAGACTTAGCTCTTAAGACAGTAACAAATTATTAGCTATAGTGGAAATTGCACTCAAGCAATAGAATGATAAACAAGTTGTTCTGGGTGGTGTGTGTGTGTGTGTGTGTGTGTGTGTGTGTTTATTTATTTAAGATTTGTTGCAACCTCAATATTATATCTTTGCCAGACATACTTATTAGCCCTTGGAATACTGAAAGTAAGCGTGATCTTTTTCAGAGCTGATTCTCAGGAAACAGCAATCTGATTCAAGCCTGAATCCAGTGATACAAAGACTATACATGACTATTGATATATTTGCACCAAAGGGCTCCTGGATCATCTCAAAATTCACAGAAATGACTTCAAATTATTAGGATGTTACTGGCGAAGGCAATCCTATGAAATATGCATATATTATGTGGGTGGACAATGAGTCTTCCAATGTGATTAGGTCAGCACCCTTTAAACCAGTTACATTCATCATATTGACTGGTTTGGACCTGACAAGTGTTCCAGATGTGAAGAGAAAAGATACCAGTTTCCAGGAGAGGTAATATGTAAGTGCATGAAAAAAGTAATCTAGGGGAGCCTGGGTGGCTCAATCGCTTAGCGTCTGCCTACGGCTCAGGGCATGATCCCGGGGTCCTGGGATCGAGCCCCACATCAGGCTTCTATGCTGGGAGCCTGCTTCTTCCTCTCCCACTCCCCCTACTTGTGTTCCCTCTCTTGCTGGCTGTCTCTCTGTCAAATAAATAAATAAAATCTTAAAAAAAAAAAAAAAAGAAAAAATAATCTAGAGTTTAGGACTGGAAGGGCAGACTTTCTGTGTAATTCTTGGAATGATATCTTTGGCAATGGTGGTTAGGGTTGAGAAAGGATTAGCCGAGGAGCCATAGAGCATTTTGGAAAACGAAAACAAATTTATAAATTAAAATAGGCTCTGGAATTAAATGAAGGCAGATTTTAACAAATGATCCGGTAATGTTTGTGAAATGTTAACTAATATTTTCCCATATCGTCCTCCTCCTTTGAACACATAGGCAATTTTTAGGTTTTCAATGCCTCAGCATATGTATGTAGCAAAAGAAAGGAAGGCGGTACCTGGGTGGCTGGGTCGGTTAAGTGCCTGACTCTTGGTTTCAGCATGGGTCATGATCTCAGGGTCATGAGATCAAGCCCTGTGTGGGGCTCCACACTCAGTGAGGAGTCTGCTTGAGGATTCTCTTTCTCTCCCTCCCTCTCTCTTTAACCCCACCACCACCACCATTGCACCATTGCCGTTGCGTGTACACACACTATCTCTCTCTAAAAAAAAAAAAAGAAAAAGAAAGAAAGAATAATTGGAAATCTCTCCCTTGCCTCTGAGTTCCAAAAGCCGGGGCCTTTGGGAAAAGGTGAGGACTCAAGATAAAAAATACATTTAAAAAAATTAAGATTTGGAGAAAATCTTATATGTGGGAGCAAGGCCTTTGCTATGCCCTCAACTTGAGAAACAGCAGTAAGGAAAATGTTTCATCTGGAGTGAAGGAAGTCAGAGAAGAGAGTCTGAAGAATGTAGATGTGAAGGGTCCTAAAAGTCACTGGGAGACAGTGGCTGAGAGGGAGGTAATTATAGGAGCACCAACACAGAAGCTTGGCGCAGGCAGGAAACACCGTGACGGCAGGCAGGAACTGTGCAGGTGAAGGTAGAACAGTAAGAATCAGGTCAAACAACCAGGAGAAGCAGGACTCAGAGACCAGAGTCCCCTGAATGTCCAAGCTTACTTCAACTCCATCATATCTTCACCAGTTGTCTCCTTGAAGTGTTCGGTCATAAATTTAGTGACTTTTAACTGGAAACTGGAATAACCCAGTCTCTTGGACATGACAAGAATTATATATCAAATTCTACACATGAATATTTAAGAAACATCTGAGTTTTTCTAGAATCACTTTTTTTATTGCTATAAAACATCATAGAATCCACAGAGAAAAATGATAGACCGTCTCAAAAGCTAGTGGGCAAGAGGTAAGGATTTGAAAGGCGAATTAATTCAGGAGTAACTGAAATTCCATGTAAGCAGCATTGATATTTGACAATTATAATTTTAACACTTTTCCTGTATTTAATTCCATAAATTACCTCCATATTTGGGCACATGTTCAAATAAGCTTTTAAGTATTTCTCATAAGTCACAATTACTTACTAATAGGAAAATGACCATAAAACACTCCTTTTAGTCAGAGCTGCCTCCACTTTCCTCCACAATCATTTTGTTCAATTTCCACCTGTTCTGATCTCTGCTACCCTGGAAGTTTCTTCTGTAGCCACGGCTTGTTTCTTCAGGCAGGAAAGTTTGATCTTAAATGAGAGATGAGAAGCCATGGAAAAGTCTTAAGTCCACTCTTCATATGTACTGGGTTCCTATGCCCTGTTTTAGCTCATTTAGCTGCCGGCATTGATCATAGAAATTGCAACTGAAACGTGGTGAAAACAGAAAATGATAAAAAAAAAAAAAAAAGCATACTATGAAATGTGAGAACTAAATTACATTATCATGATATTTTAGCTTAAAACCTTGTTTATTCAATGGAAAGGCAGACATTTGTTCACTATTAATTGATTGTGACCTGCTAACACCAGTGGATCAATTTAACCATCAGATTCTCAAGCTCAGTATTGTTTTTGATGGCTAGTTGGCTGGTACCTGGATGATTTATGGGCAACTTTCTCATGAAATAAATCAGCATTTTTGTTTGTTTTCTTTCCTTTTTTTTGAACTCCAGCCTTTATTTCCTTGAGAATTATTTATTTCTTATTTTTAATAGAGGGTATTTTTAATTTGACTTTTTCTTCAGATAGTTTTTGAAGCAGTCTCCCTCCTTTCCGCAGCTTCTTGCTTTCGCCTTCATGTTATTTTGCTCTATCTTGGTGAGGACAGTTGCAAATATGAGAGGCTGCTGGGGCTCCTCTTCTCTTCATGGGGCTGAGAAGATGGCGAGAAAGCTTGACTTAGAAAACAGCTTGTTCTAATGGCTGCAACACTTGCTCGGGGAAAAATTCAAGTTAATATCTCACAGTTTCTGCTTTGCCCTCCTCCCCACTGGGTTCCAATTAGTTCAAAGTACGTTTTGTGTAGCAGTGTTTATAAGCCATCAGGGAAATGATATTCGCTCTCTGCCAGCAACAACAATGTTTAAATACAGTTGCAACCAGAATGAGCCAGTTTCCACCCCAGAAAAAGACTTCTTTGCATGAGCTCTACATAATAATATGCTGTTAGTGCGGCCATAATTGCTCTAATTATTGCTTCATGCATCCTTACATTACAATCTCAAAAAAAATATATGTTGAGAAATTCACCAATGGTTTCATTATTTGTGCACCAGTGTTTTCAAACCGACGGCCATCACATGATTCATTTTGAAGTGAGTTTTGGCAGTTTCTTATAGTGAAAATGAACGAACCTTTCCAAGTTGCATGACCGAGCAGCAAGTCCAAAGACAAAGACTGAAAAACCTGCCCTACTCTCCTCTGACTTCTCCGGGAAGATTCTCCAGGGGCAGAGAAAGGCTTAGAAGGGATGTGGTACCTTGGGAGTGTTAAATAAATCTCAACTTGGGAAGTGCTACCGAGCAATGGGGAACACAATGATAAAACAGTTACAGGCAAAGCTTTAAAACAGTTGGTTAACCTGATGGTTTAATTAAGATTTACATACTTAATTCTTCCAAACATGCCTTCTGGAAATGGATCAAATTTGTTTGGATGCAAATATATTATTCTGTGAGCCTGAGTAATCCCAAGAGAATCATGTCCCAAGAGTAAAGGTGGATGCTGTTCAGTTGGTTTACCTTGACTTAGCCAATGCTGAAAAAACCAAAGACTTTTTCACAACCTTCATTGAACCATAAGTGTCTGCTAAGGGAAAGCGTACTAGCGTAGTAAGGTACAGAATTCCTGGACTCGAATAACCACCTCCACCTAGGAACCCTGGAAGCTTGGACAACTGGTTTCATTTTTTTCAACCTCAATTCCTGTGGCCACGTAGATGTTATAAGGGTAAATGAAATAATATTTGAAAGATTTATTTATTTATTTTGAGAGAGAAAGCAAGAGAATGGGGTGGGGCAGAGGGAAAAGGAGAGAGAATCCCAAGCAGACTCTGTGCTGAGCTTGGAGCCAGACACGGGGTGGGATCTCCTGAGCCTGACATCATGACCTGAGCTGAAACCAAGATTTGGATGCTTAATGGACTGTGCCACCCAAGTGCCTTTAAATGAAATAATTTTTCGAAGTGCATAACACATAGTTTGTCCTCCTTAAAAGGAAACTATTTTAATTCTTTTTATTATGATTTTCATTTGGCTTCTTATTATTATCATGTGGATAATATAAAATGCTTTGTGCTTTATCTTTTATTTTCCCCAATATTGGTGAAAATTAAGAGAGAAGGCACTTGGCAAAAATCATAAAATGTCTATCATATTATATTTTATGTCATTGTTTATCCTCTCTGTTTTATTTTCACCCACTCCTACCACTCCAGCACAAACATTTAAAATTACCTACAATAATTTACAGAAGTTTAATTTGGTTAAGGAAAAACATAAGACTCACTTTTCTCTCTCTCTCTCTCTCTCTCTCTCACTCTCTCTCTCTCTCTCTCTCTCACACACACACACACACACACACACACACACACACACATCTTTTTGGTCTGTTCTCTAGACTTAGTTTTGCCTTTAAATCCAAAGCAATTTTAAGTGAAATGAGTCAGTCAGAGGAAGACAAATACCATATGATTTCACTCATGTGTGGAATTTAAGAAATCAAACAGTTGAACGGGGAAGGCGGCGGAGAGGCAAACCAAGAAACAGACCCTTAACTACAGAGAACAAAATGAGGAGTTCTGGAGGGGAGGTGGGTGGGGGATGGGTTACATGGGTGATGGGTATTAAGGAGGGCACTTGTGATGAGCACTGGGTGCTGTATGTAAGTGACGAATCACTAAATCCTACACTTGAAACTAATATTATACTGTATGTTAACTAACTGGAATTTAAATAAATACTTGAAAAAGAAAAAAAAAATCAAAAGCAATTTTAATGACATGATTAGTTACATGGCCTCAAAAGTATGTTTGGGGATTTTCTCTTTACAGCTACCTGGTGATTACAGATCCTGTTTTCCACCGAGCACAGAGTTAAAAGGAAAGCATAGAAAAGGATAGATTTTCACTCACAAATTCTCTCCTCTGGAGTGTCCTGTTCTCTTTGCTTAGTACATTAAAAGTGGAAGTGATGGTGATGGTATTCCTTAAATTTACTCCATAGCTCTTTGCTGTCTAGATTAAAGCTAAAACAAGTCCAAAAATAGCCTAGACATGATTGTGACATAGATCACTTTTTATGGTTCCCTTCTCTTCTCCTATGAGCAACTCTCTCTTTCCATTTACTCTTTCGTAATCCTGGAACACTCACACTGCTGCCGAGATGCCCAAGCCTCCCGCTCTGATGAGCCATTCACTTCTGATGATACCCAAAGCCTTAAATTTGCCTTTTCTCCTCTCCTACATCCAATGTAATCCAAGCAGGATACATTCCTTCAGGGATGTGTTTTAATCTACACCGAGATGTTGATGAATCAACAGCTAATGAGTCACATTTCAAGACAACTTTCTCATCTCAACTTTGCCTGTTTGTGAGAGTTTCACACATTTGAGAGAAGAATGGAGGAGTATTTAGGATAGATGCTTCAGAATTCATTTATTCATGAATTTATTTCTCAAATGCTTTGTTATTGAGCACCTAAAGTGTGGCATTGCCAGAACTCATATGAAGAAATGTAGATTCAATGAACATAAACTCTTACCTGTCATGCAGTGAGTTAACACTGAAAAGGGAAATAGGACCTTTTTAAACAGATGAAAGAGACCCAAGGGGAGATTTCATCAAGTGGAAAAATATAGCCCACTGAAAAGAATTACCAGAATCTTGATTAGATAGATGATTGATTGATTGATTGATTGATAGGAATATAGAGTCTGGATTTTTGTTCATTACTCATTAAAGACAGAATCTGAAAGACACCAGCTTTGAAATCTCTGAAATGTGTTCAGACTACAAAAGTAAGAAAGTATATCCCTAAACATTTGCCCATTGGATGAATATCTTCATAACTCTTTAAAATAATTATCTTTTCATTCAGCGAAATGCCTTGAGGACATCTTTAAGGTCTTATTAAAACCAAGTTAAAAAGAATTGCACACACACTGCACAAATTAAGGGAAAAAGCTTGGAGGTACTCATTCTATATTAGAATATCATTGTCACACTTTGTAAGTATCAAGAACAGTTTATCTTCATGATCCTTTCAGAATTACCCACACTCCTTAGGCAATGACATTTTAAAGAGGGTTTTGCTGAGAATAAAAGACTTTTGATGAAAGAAGCTAATTTATATCAGGACTGCATCATTCCAAAAAAGTAGCCATCTGGAATTTACATTGTTTTATCATTGATATTAGCTATGCCTCAAATAAAAGCCTATCCTTGGGGCCTTTATCTCCTAGCATTCTAGGCCTACATAAAAACACAGAATATTTTAAACACTTAATAAATATTTAAGATGGAAAGAACTTTAGTCATCACCTAGTCTAATACTTCACTTTACAAATTGAAACCAACACAGATGGATGACTTTCTCATCTGTCACAGAGCTTGTGGCAGAGCCATGATTAACACTCTCAGTATATTCTTTCAACTATCCATGGTCTGAAACTCATTGCACCTGATTCATCTCTTCATACTACCATGTTAGTACCATAGCAAAATGAATGTAGATATTTTCAGACATCAAAGGGGGATTGTGAAAAATAATAATGCTAATTTCTGAAGCAAGATCAGATAAAAAAGAATTTATAGTCAAGGGTTACATTCCATACGTTTATTTTAATGGTTTGCCAGTCTATTGATTTTTAATTGTGTTGTAAACAAACTGAGAAATGGTTGTTGTATCAGTCAGGGTTCTCCAGAGAAACAGAACCAATAAGTTGGAGCAGATAGATAGGTAGATGATTGATAGATGATAGATAGAACGAGAGAAAACTTTACTTATCTATAGGTATATATCCCTGACTAACATAATGAGCATTTTCCAATCAGATAGAGACATAGACATAAATATAGATATAGGTATAGACACGTTCCTATTGATTCTGTTTTTCTATATACACATACCTATGTATGTGTGTGTATGTGTGTCTGTGTTTATATATTATAATATATAATTATAAATACATAAATATAAGTATATATAAAAATGTATACACACACACACAGTTATAGGAATTAGCTCATGTAAATATGGAGGTTGAGAAATTCCACAATCTGTCTTCTGCAAACTGAAGAATCAGAAAAATTGGTGGTTGTAATTCAGTCCAAGTCCAAAGCCTAATTGTCTCAGTAAGAATCCTAAGGCCTGACACTGGGGAGCACGTTGCCTGAGGGCAGGAAAAGTTGGATTTCCAGCTCTGAGAGCAAATTCTCCCTTCCTCCTTTTCTTAGATTCTTACCTTCAAAGGATTGGATGATGACCACTATTCAGAAATTAATCTAGGTGAGCACAGTTTTCTTTAAAAATGTATGTGTATGGTGATTGGGATTAACTCATAAAAATGAGTTTATGTTTATCAATTGCCTTGTTCCAGGCATTGTGAAAAGCATATTTTATTTTTTTATTTGAAAAGCAGATTTATTTTATTATTTTTTAAAAATTTTATTTACTGAAGAGAGAGCGAGAGAGAGCACAGAGAGATAGGGAGAAGCAAACTCCCTGCTGAGCAGAGAGCCCAACACAGGGCTCAATCCCAGGACCCTGAGATCATGACCCAAACCAAAGGCAGACCCTTAACCGACTGAGCCACTCAGCTGTCTCTGAAAAGCATATTTTGAATGAATTACTTTATTTAATTTTTCCCCCCAAATTGGTAAAAAATATGGGAAGTTTGTCAGAAATCCAAGTCTGATTTCAGAGCATGAACACCGAGAAACCACCTTACATTGCCTCTCATAACCTATTCCCTACACATACCAATATGCCGGTGATTGTAAATAAACTCCGAAGGAACAGGAGGTGCATTCAATTAATAAAATATAGTGGAAGGGAGAAGGGAAAAAGAGATTGGACCAGGAGAAGCAGAATATCCTGTATGGTTTGGGGAACACTGAGTTGCAGAAACTGAATACTGAGGTGAAGGCCAGAAATTGCAGGCTCAGGAGGTGGAAAGTTATCCATGATTTGTAATTTGGCATGCACGGATTCAGTCTTTCCAACATGATTCTATTCCATTGGAAAAATGGTAAAAGATGTTGGGGAAAAAAAGAATAATGATGAACCTTTCTTGGATTACTCCAAATGTGTTAGATCAAGTAACTTGTGCTGTATGGCATATTTGGAAAATCTGTGAAACTTCTTAAAATAGACTAGTGTTACAGAATTTTAACATTTTTTTTCAGACTAATTTCCCATTTGCTGACAGTGATAGTTCTAAATTACATGAGTACTATAGCTCAAATTTTGTCTTCTCCCCAGCAGGCTTTCAAAAGTTTAACTTGAGGATAGATTCAACCCCACATTTCATAAAACAAAATAAGAAGCCTGAAGAAATAAGTTTTATAAGTGATAGTAGAATTGGATTATAAACCAAATCATCTAATTATCTGAGAACTGAAAGCCTTCCAGAAGGCATTTGGATATTCTAGCCGCTTGAATGTAAATGTTGCATATGAGCTTCTCAGAAGAAGCAAGATGAACAGCTCATTAAAGATTTTGTTCTGATAGCATGGAGAGGGGGAGGTAGAAATATCATCTTTGAGAACTGAAATTTAAAAGGTGATTGATTGACTGGCTTTCTAGAGTTACGTGCCTCTGGCCATGGAGATCTAAGGACATAGATATGATAAAAAGAATCTCATAAATAGAAATGTTGCAACAGTTGTATTCATCATTAAGAAGTTCTGCAGCACTGTTAAGAATCTTCTTGTCATCCAGGTCTCAGCTTAAATGTCACCTCCTCGACGCACCTTCCCATATTGAGGGGCCTCTTTCAAACACATTTTATCCTGTAATAATTTACACATAGTAATCATTATAATCTAAAATTATCTGATTAATATGTATGTTTGGAAGATTATAGTTGGTTTTTCTCAGAAGAGAGTCGCCTCCTTGAGGGCAGGGACCTTGCCGTTTATCTCACTACTATATCCTCAACGTCAGGCACAGCATGGGTACTCACCAAACATTTGTCAAATTAATGAGTAGGCAAGATGCACTAGAAGAATTGGCCATGTTTTCAAGGAGTTTAGAACATAACTGAGAAGAGATTACAGTTCATATTTAGCAGTGGATAGTACATGCTATTTCACAAAAATTTATGAATTAATCTGTGCACTTTGATTCTGTTTAGAAAACTATGTAGTCTAACTGCTGAAAGCAATTGAAAGATATAGGTTTGATAAACATTGTACGTGACCATGTGTTTCCTCTGTCACTCATAACTGACAAAATTAGTGTCTTTGGGTCACTAGTTAGAAACATCCTGATAGGCCTGTGGGATTCTGGTCATTCCTCATCACGGAGATTATTACTTTCTTTAACCTTAAAAAAAAAAATAAAACTGCCCATTTTTTATCAGCAAAAAATGTATTTATTTGGGAATAGCAAAGAATTGTAACTTGGACTAAGCAAGCTATGGAAAAACCATAGGCAAATCCACAAAACAACAGAGAGGACTGCTATTTTATAGAGGAAAGCAGGAAGGTGGGAAGGAATATTATAAACTAGAAATCCCTTGGAGTAAATTGCGTGTTCTAAGCATAGTAGCTTTTCATTGGCTGAGCTATGACTGTCTCTCATTGGCTGAGCTGTTGCTGGGGTGGGGGAAGCTGTCCTTCTTCCTAGGATAGCAAAGCAGTATTCGCATGCTTGGTTTTCTCTGCAGTGGATTAAGAGTGGCGGGTCATGAGAGCTACCCCTGCCAAACTTCCTGACTCCATTTCAGTGAGATGTCCCTTTATTAATTTTCACACTTTCTAAGATCTTCTGATAATAATCATTATCATAAAATAGTGACATTTATCTTCTATATTAAGTTCTCAAGATAAAGATAATGCATATTTATTATAAAAATTATGCAGAAAAATGAGTATTTTATCCTTCTACACACTTTCCATGCATCTATCTACTGTTTATCTACTTATTTCACTGCATATCAAGAGTAATAGAGATAGATGTACCCATAATAGATATGTCCATGAAAAGTAACAAGCTGTCCATATTGAGCCCTGACAAAACTGCATATTGTGAGCAAATTAAATGAGTGCTTTAAGCCCTGCGTTTATAAGGCCAGTTTGTTATGTGGCAGTAGACGATTAGAACACATATGGTTTCTTGGAAGTAGGATGCTACTGTGACTGAAACTTAACATATGTGCCATTGGCTTTGGGGTTGAGACTGGGCAGAGGGTAGACATTGGAAGACCATTAAGGATACTGTTAACACACATCTACAAGATTTAGAGTTGCATGTTAGAAACCAAAACAGCCTGGAGGTGGCTATCCGTGAGGGCTTCGGGGAAAGTGAGAGTGTATTACTGAAAAGTAAAGAGAATTCTTATTACGTAGTGGTAGCACGTTTGGCAACACTGTTGTATGTGGTAAGGTGGAAAAAAAGTAAAACAAAGATAAAAATAAAACAAAACCCTAATAATTTCTAGGTCAAAGTACTGCCTATTTTGTTTTCTTGGTTGTTTTGTTTTCAGTAAAAATATTGAAGAAAATATAAGCCAAAAATAGCAGAGTTGGAAAATTAAACCTTTTCTCATTTATAGATTTTCAAATGGCAAACTAATTTCAAATTAAGAAATGACATTAGAAAAATAAAATAAAATCAAGTTGGATATGTAAGGTTCTTTGTTAATACCTCAGAAATATTTAAAATAGTGCCCTAAAAATATTTCAAATAGACAAAAGATGTTCTAAAAACCTTCAGGTGTGTGTCATAGATGATTTCCATTATATAATAAGGCTTCTAAGAATCTTAAGGTCATTATTCCATAGTGGTCTCATGGGGAGGCCACGGCAGAGAAGCATTTATGTAGAAGACATTTGTGGCTGTGCCTTTCTCTGAAGGAGTGGATTGCAAATTGAATCAGAAGAAGTCTACAAACTTTTTAAAAGAATTGTATTAACTTGTACTGAAAGAAACAGCATACAATACAACATGAAAGGATGCCTTTGGATTCTCTAGGTACTTTGAATAGGAAGAAGCCTGAGGAAACTACTCAGTCACACAGCCACTTTTGAAGGAAAAGGCAGAGCTACTCAGAGGTTGGAACCAAGAGCTTTGAAGGTGAAGTCAGGAGCTATCAAGAAGAAGCTTGAAGCAGTAGGCTGAGTTTTAATAAAGGAACTGGAAGCATGTGCTTGACTAGACTTCAGAGTTACTGTGGAAGAATCACTTCAGTAGCCTTCCATTTTTCCCTTTTGAACAGGAGCATCTATAATGTTTATCCTATGGCTGCCCCAACGCTGTATATTGGCTGTGTGGGAGGAGCCATCTGTATGGGGAAAGATACTTTTTCTTTTTAGTTCTCGGTTCTTCATAACTCTCTCCATACACACACACACACACACACACACCACATATACACATATAATGTTTTCACAGAAAATTGTCAAAAGAACAAACCTTTTATATTCAGTATACATTTTCTGTACATATTTTTATAATAAACATGTATTAAGTAAGACTCTAACAATATAAAAGAGAAGTATTAAGGCTTTACAGTATTAAGACAACCAGCCAGCTAATTAATTAATTGACTGATTGATTTTCAGAAAATACAAAAGGAATTAATCATTGGTGAAGAGGAACGACCTCACTCCTACAAAGGCCTACTAGGTTGTTTCCCACAAGTACTCCGAATGAAACAGTCTGTGGAGGTAATGTAAAGGATACTTTTCACTTGCATATACCCATATACTTCAACAGCTTTCAGAGCACTGATTTTTGAGTCTTCTAAACAAGCTAAACATGTATAGCTTATTTTTCACAGTTTCACAAAATAGTATGTAATACTGACTGCTAAATGCGACATGATGTATCCTTCATGACAGTATTACAAACTCCTTTAAAGGCAGAGATCAGGCAAGGAAGAGTAGTGAACAAGTTGGGCAAGATCTCTGTTGTGATGTGGCTTACAGTCTGCTGAGTAAACATAGACAGGAAGCATGCCACTAAATTAACGAATAAAATACTTATTTTATGAAAAGATGTAAAGATAAAGGTGGGGTCAGAGGTAAAAGTCTTCTATCCCTACCCAGGCAATCCAAAGTTACATTAAAAGTAAAAGCTGGATTTTCTAATCTTTGTTTTTCTCTTTAAACACCTAGTGTAGTAGGTATGAAAAAGTAAGTAAAATGATTAAGCAGTACGTATGAGTGTTTCCCCCCAGTTTCACATATCAAAATCCTAATGTTCAATGTGATGGCCTTTGGGAGGCGCTTACCTCATGAAAACAGAGTCCTCATTGAATGAGATTAGTGTTCTTGTAAAAGAGACCTCAGAGATCCTTCTACTCTCCCACCGTGTGAAGACCCAGTGAGAAAGCTCTGGTCCCTGAACCAGGGAGGGTCTGCACCAGAAGGCAATCATACTGGCACCTTTGTGTTGAATTTCCAACCTCCAGAACTATAAGAAATAAATTTATCTTGTTTATAAGCTATTTGGTCTGTGGCATTTTGCTAAAGCAACCCAGGCCACAATAACTGAGGTTTCATGCTATTAATTCATACATATTTCTATGTGTTTTTTTTTTTGCCCAATATAGGACTCATCTGTAGTCCCAAATCTATTTTCTGTGGGGAAGAGTTTTGCTTCTTACCAGAAAAAAAAAAAATCACACAGTTTGCCTTCTATTATGAAAGAAAGGCACATGGAGATATCACAAAGAATTGTCAGATACAATCTGAAAGCTGCACTGTCATTCGTATAGGGGGGCAACATGCCTAATCATAGATAATTAGTAACAGGTGCTTGAGGATTAGTACAAGGGAAAAGATTTTCCCTTACAAAATTTCTGATTACAATGCTATGGCCTCCAAGTATAAACTGAAAGCACATGCTAACCAAAGACTAAGAAGTTCTGTGCTCCTCAGTAAGGGTTCTAGACCAAGTAAGTCATTTCAATTCAGACTGATTTGGGCGGGGGGCGGGGGGGAGACAGGGTTGTGGATATAAAGAACTTTGATAGGATTTGCTAACGCACGATTCTGTTCTAAACATTCAAACAAACTTTTCCCATATTTTCATTCACAAAGTGGAGTGGGATGGGATGTGTGGGTGCCCCCATGCTCAGAATGTTGGAATGGCTTTTCAACAAATCATTATATCTAAACAATATTGAAACCATAGTGCTAAGAAGTAATCCCCCAAATGGGTATTGCCCACTTCTTCCCTGTGGTGTCTTCATATGCTCTTGACGCAGAGTTCTACAAAACAGCAGCAGCAACAGTGACAGCAGCAAAAAATCCCCCAACCACTTTCATGTCACTTTTCTGCCATAAGTAGATGTATAACATTATACAAGATGGTGATCATTGATTAATAGCAAATCCACAAGTCCTCTCACTGCATAAACATATGTGTTATTTCAAAGTTAGAAATATCCATGCTTTTTGGTGTTTGTTTTTGTTAATCACTTGTCTAAAAATGAAGTTCTTAAGAAAATAAATTCTAGTTAATTTTCTTCTACCATCTGTTGCATGATTTCAGTGTGATGATCACTGCGTCTTCTAGTGTTTCCCTGGGACAGGCGAACTTTTTTCATGCTTCACCCCAAATATTTAGTTTTATCAATGTAATAGTCTATCACATACCACATCCAGACCAATATAGAAATTTTTATTTGAAATTGCCAGTTATATTGAGGTAAAACTGAGATGAGACATCGCTATTACATTTTGTCTAGATAATCACATTCATTTCCATGGATGTCAGCAACATCATAAAGAACATTGATGAAAGCTTCAAACCCTTAGTATTTGGTATAACTACCAGTTAATTGTCTTTTTGTTGTTTTTGTTGTTGTGAGATGTGTGTGTGTATGTGTTCGTTTGTGTGTGTGTGTGCATGTAATCCACTGGATAGACCAGTCAATCTAGTTAACTGGATAAAATTACTTATATACGTATTCTCAGTCAAAAACTCAATTTACTTCAAGGGCATAAAACAAAACATCAAATGAAAGAAGCATGAAAAATACATAAGTAAATTTGACAAGTTGGCCAAAGACCATTAATCATCTTGGGAAATAGGGAAGTCACATGATTTATAATGAAGTAAGCACTCTCAGGATGTGACATTTAATTGTCTTAGGTTCAACAATACATATTCCATTCTGATTCTATTCATTTGGAAACAAATAGAAATATAGCACTTTTTCCCCTAGTAATTATATTCATAGAGGATTTGAAACCTGAATTTGGAAGTGAAGAAAAAACTATTCCAAAGAACTGTAATTGAAAAGAATGCTTATAACTATCGTTTTTATTAAAACTTCAAGCACTCTTCAAACATTGAATTTCATGAGATAGAGTATAAATGTTTATATCTTGAGAGATAAATGACCTTGTGTTTCAAATTAGGAACAAAGAACTTCATACATGAGACTAGATAACCCCATTAATTTTATTTTTAAAAATGTTGCATATTTGCAAATGAAATTTTCTCTGAAGAGGAAAAATATCTACATTCACCACAGCTTTCTTTTTAATGGCCTTCTTTTTTCCAGAAGCTTTAAGATGTTAGATATTGCATGCAAATAGTTATAAACATTAGCAGTCGCAATGAATAAAAATGAATGTAAGTGGGTTTAATCTGACAGGTATAATCCTTTGCAACCCTGGCTATCCTTATTCTGAGAGAAAATGCTGGAAAACAACATGCAGTCTAATTTAGAAATAAAAATGGCAGACCAAAATATCTGCTATTCTGCTACACAAATGAAAAAAAAAAATGTAGTAATAGAACTGGGGGGAATTTGAAGAGGCTATCTGATACATTACTAATTTTTTTTTCTCACTGGTGATAGAAAAATAAAACCCTAAGAAGAAAAGATATTTCTGTTTTTCCATTTCACTCTAAATTATTACCGTGATTGGAACTAATTGTTCCTTCCATTTACACCCCATCCCATTGCAGTGTCTGGAAGTCAAAGAGGAAATGATAGATCTTCACAGTGACACATTTTTTCCTGAAGAGTAATATCATGGGCCATGATGTGAGGGAGCAGACTCCCTTGGTTTTATGAGGTAACTAAAATTGGCCACTTGAGGTAATTAAAAATGGCAGAGCCATCGCAGATGAATTTGGAGTTTGCAGTCAGTTGTCCTGTTTGCCAGTCAGTCTAAACTTCTATTTCTAAAACAAGCTATTAATGAAATAAATCATAAAACAGTTTAGTTTTCATGCAATCTTTGGCTGATTAAAAGATTCCAGTAAAGGGGAGCAACTAGTAAGGAAATACATGGATTGTAAGCATAGCTTATTAAAAGAATAACATAAAAAATGACATACCCATCTGAATCTGCCCACTATTATGGTGAAACCTTAGAAGGCATACGTAGGGGTTTCATGGAGCCCTGGATAATCATGTATCTCTATTTTTCATTGGGGAATCTTCTTGAAAATTTGTATTGAAAAACAAGTCTTCAGAATTCTATAATTATTGAACAGTATGGACTTCTTAAGATGCACTCCGGAAATCACTTTCCTTTCCTCACATTACTGATTTGCAAACAGGCTATTCTGAGTTTGTCTTCATTGTCGCTGAGTGCTATTCTGGCAGAACGATAGCATCGCAATTATTTTCAGTCAATGACAGTCACATTCCCAGGTAGAATGGACAAGTGTAATATAAGTCAAAATTTTAATTTCTCATTCAATTAAGAAACCTACAGCGGGGAATGAGACCTAGTCAGATCTTTTATTATTAATCTCTTTCTTCTGTTCCTCCTCTCCTACTCACCCTATTGTCTCTCACTCCACCAAGATGGGAGTAAAGGAGGTAAAGCGATAGAAATTGCTTATTTGATTAGTGTGGTGTCCTCCCGGTATGTCAGATGCCGAGGGGATCTTTTTTCGCTCTTGGGTTGCTTTTGTGGGGTCCTCAGCGGCCACTAATCCACTTCCTCTGTGAGAGCTTTCCACTTCCCTCTGTCCAGTGGGTGACTTGCCTTTTACAAGGTCACTGACTACTATTTCTTCCTTAGCTCCAGTGGCTTAGAATACATTCCGTACAGGCTCTTTCTATTAAGGTCTCCTCAGCTCTGGCAGGCAGGGCTGTAGCCAGGGTATTTCCTAGATGTTTCAAGTCCTGCTACATTTTTAGGGATTCTCTCTACCAATAAGAAGTTCACGCATTTCTGCCTTGGGCACGTTTCCTGCATGATGCTCATCTCTCCTTGCTCTGCTATCACTAGCAATTCGATCTAATTTTTTTTCTCCCAATTGATAATTTTAGGTCAGAGGTAATCACCGGCTTCTGTGTTGTCCAAACCCTAGAACTACAGACATAGTGTTTCTCTTCAAATTTGGCCTGATGAGTTGCTTAGGATTCATTCAACTCTCTTCAAGGAAACCCTTGCCATCCTAGCTCATGAATCTTCAGTCTTCTCTTAAATGATCTCATGGTAAGTGATATGTTAAAGGTGTCTAAAGCAACTTTAAAGTCTTTTAAACTGTTTTTTATGGATTGGCCAGCATCAATAGTAAAAATTTGAGGCCTCTGTCAAAACAGAAAGTCTGCTTAGTTCCAATTTTAAATTATGTGAAAGGTGGAACATTTTGCAGTGTGATTTTACAAGTGATGGTTTTATTTGGAATTAGAATCACCTCCTTGAGAGAGAGACTGATCTTAGATTTTAAGAGTATTTTCACATTCACTGAATCTACTCACACATCCTACTTTTCTCTTATTCCTCTCTCATACCTGCATACACACACTTAATTTATTATGCAGGGAAAATAATGCAACACAGTAACAGGTCTCAGTTAAGGATCATTTAATTGCAAACAGAAAAGGCAGGCAGGAGTTGGGATAATGAATAGACCCAGAAGTATCTCAAAGCACTTAAGGTCTGAAGATATTGAAAAAAATAAGAAAATATGTATTAAAAATAATCACACAAATAACAGGAAAGTCAAAGACAAAAGTTACTCACTTTACCTGCTCCGGTGTTCTTAATCTCTGGGTTTATATTTCTCTGGAGCTAGTTTTCTTTTGTTTTCTTTGGTTTTGTTTTTTTCAGATGGCTTTTATGCTCATTCCTCACTGTGCACAGGTCTCCGGTTTGCTTGTTAATGGAAGCCCCAACCCCTGAATGCAACATATCTTTTCAAGCTTAGGTCTCCATTGTTACCTAACTCATTTTTCATTGTCCAAGTCAAAGTCATGAAGCTAATTAATCCAGCTTGAATCTGGGTCATATTCCACCTCTGGTAGTGGGTTTGGGAAGAGTGGAAATGGAAGTTCTAGCAATTCTCTAGGAAGGGGGCCTCCCAGAAACATCTCTAGCACCTGTGAGCTAAGAAATTAAACAAGATAGTATATTATGTAACATTGTAACTCTTTTTATAATACCAGTAAGGTGCAGACATAGGTTTAAAATATGGTACAAAAAATATGGTACAAATGGAGTAATTATAGATCCAAGAATCACTAGCATGTTCAGTAAAAGTATATTGGGTCTTATTCTTTGACATTAGAACATGGCTGGCCCAGTTTTCCTTAATGCCAAACATATCCATGGAGTCCTGGGATATCCTAAAGAATGAAAAGAAAAAATCATCAAGAATGTTTGTGGTGAGACATAGTTCTATCTGTTTAAGTAGAAAATATTGCAAACAATAGATCACAATTTAATTATTACCCAGTTAAAATTTGCTTTTCCTATTAGCCGTCCACTGTCATAACTCTTTGCTTTCAGTCAGAGCTTCTTCCCTGATTGTATATAGAAATAGATTTTCTAAGTTTCACTCCCTCATGTAATATGCAACCCCAGCAACACTGTGAAATCTGAATATACATTATCTTGATGGATCTATTCAAAGCAGAAGCTCTCAGTTTAACAAATGGATATTTTAACCTTCATTAAGCAGAAACATTTTTTTTTTACTTGAAAATTTTCTCCCCTTCTGTTGACATTAGCCACTATGTTGACACTTGTAGTTACGTGCTACTCTGTCAATCAATCCATTCTTAGCCTGTTCACGATTGAATTTTGTCTGACGCAAGAAGATAACAATAGTTGCACATTCTGATGATGGCATTGTTGGAGATGTTGTCAGTTTTTAAGCTCTAAAGGATAGGAGCTCATTTTTACCTGCATGTCCTGCTACCACTTCAAAATTAACAACTTAAAAAAAAGCACATTATTTTTTCCAAAATCAATTATTTCTTCAACTAGTGTTTCTTCAACAAATTTGTACCTCTCAATAAATAACACTAAGCAATAATTCCATTCTCTAAAATGCTCTATCTTGGGCGCTTAACCAACTGAGCTACCCAGGCACCCCCAGAAATTTCAATTTTGATGCAGTGAAATGTGGCCATCTTTTCATTTGTGGCTTTTGCTTGGTGTATTTTCTTGATAAAGGCTTCCTTGCTATAAGAGCATGAACATAAGGCACGTGGGTGGCTCAATTAGTTAAGCGTCTGCCTTTGGCTTGGGTCATGATCCTTGAGTCCTAAGATCAAGTCCTGCATCGAGCTCCTGCTAAGGGGGGAGTCTGCTTCTCCCTCAGACCCTCCCCAGCTCTGGTGTTTTCTCTCTCTCACTCTCTCTTTCTCAAATAAATAAATAAAATCTTCAAAAAATTTTTAAGAAATGCTCTATCTTGTTAGCAAGTTATATTTGTTTTAAAAAATAAAGTCAATCCAAGAAAGCTAATGATAACAATAGCTAGTAATGAATAAGAATTCTTAGAATGATTTAATGAACATCATACCTGTTTCATGAATTTGTTCTGAGTGCCTTATGAACGTCACTTCTATATTATTGTTATGTTTTATTTATGTGTTCACATTTGTAAAGTATGTGGTCCAGTAGCAGGCACCTAGACAGTAGCTGACTATATGAATATCTGTTAAATAAATGAATAAAAAGTCTCGATAATGAAAGATTAAAAGGGAAAAAGAGTCAGTAAATCTTGGTTCATAAGAACATCATCATTTTAGGACTTCTTTTTATTTCTTTATAGATACTTAGCTTGGAAAGATGATGCGGCCTTTAAAAAAAGGTCTAGCTATAGGCATAGTGTCCTAAAATCTGTAAGAAATTCAGAAGAACTAGGAGTTGTCCTCTAGGAAAAATCAGAAAACTATTATAAAGTTTATGTCCCATAACTGATGTACAAATCAGTAGACATAAAAAAAAAAGATAGTTTGGACACAGCTTTTTTGTCTAGAGCTATATGTAAGCTATGATTAATGACTAAATTGTAGCAAATATGCACAGTAAGTAAGATGGATGAAAAAACTCATGGATTTTCCCCTTCTTTAATGACAAATAACCTTCATTTTAAAATGAAGGTGTTTATGACTTTTGGTTGATTAAATTGTCTTGACATAGAAACTAAGTGGGGTTGCTGGTTAAGTAGACTACTTTCAAGAGTGGTGGAACTCAGGCATAAGGCCTTACTTCGATGGAGAAATAACTAGACTTAACTATGCAAGTGCACATGGAAGCAGATGCCCAGCATTATTTCAATGTTAAGCACCGCTTCATTGCCTGCTCTGGGCTTACTACTCATTCTGAGACTCTAGGTACATTGCATTTATAATAAAACCCCAACCCTTTACTATAATCTACAAGGTCTTACAGAATCTGGCCTCTTCCTGACTTTTTGACTTCAGCCCTTAACACTCCTCCATTTGTTTCCATGCTCCAGCCACACTATGCTTCTTTCAGCCCCTTGACCATTTTGAACACCTCTTCAATTAGGCCACTGCAACCCCCATATCTCTACCTAATTGGCTCTTGGGGCTGCCAGATCAGTCTTTCCTTGATTATCCTACGTACTGCCACTTTCCCCAACCATAAGGACTCTTTATTATATGATCCTAT
Organism: Ursus maritimus; assembly: GCF_017311325.1. Taxonomy (NCBI): domain Eukaryota; kingdom Metazoa; phylum Chordata; class Mammalia; order Carnivora; family Ursidae; genus Ursus; species Ursus maritimus. The sequence continues at coordinate 87,215,176 of NW_024423343.1, read as the reverse complement.
TTACTGTTCTTCATAGTACCTATCACCATCTGGAATTATTTTTTATTTGCTTATTTTTATTAGAATCATCTTCATTAGAATCCAATATACATGAGAACAAAAATTTGTCTGTTTTGTATTCCATTATATTTCTGGAACCTAAAACTATATCTGGCTCCTAGCATGGGCCCAATTAGTATTCATTAAATTAATTCAAAGAGGAACAAGACATAGCTTTTGTGATTAAGGAATCTGAAAATTATTTCTGCGCCTTTGCTTAAGGTTTGCTGTTGACCACACACAGACTCTAAAACTACCAAACCCATAAAAAGCTCCATCAATCCCAATTAGATAAGGTCTATGATTACTTTCATAAGGGCAAGCAGCTTGGAGATTGAGCAAACACTTTTCTCTGTGAGGGACACTTTTCCTTCACCTTAACCCAGATATTCATTGCATATAAATTTATGTCGGCATCTAGACAACATGTCTCTCCAAAACAAAGGAGAGTACATACTTCCTTTTGGGACCCTCCATTTCTTGCTAATATCAGCCTAACTTGGTGGTAATTTTTGAAATCAGGGAACTGCCTTTCCTTTTCTGGCCATATCTATTAGAGGGTTTCAGATTTAGGGGTATTTGGGGAAGAAAATAAAAGTTATCATTTTCTATCCATGAAATAACTTTGCTGATGGCCCACACTTTGTTTTATACTCCTTATCTGTGTTTTTAGAGGATAATGAGATGGAGAAGGGTTTACCTTTAGACCCATGAATGCTTGAGACTGTGGAATTACTCTTGGGAGCTGGAAAATTCCCCATGGTTCATCTTTATTTATCTCAAAATCTCCAGAGATATCCTTTACAGGCATACCTCATGTTCAAAATTCTGCACAACGTTGTCCTCCAGAGCTCCTGAGATTTTTCAGGAAAAAGGTATCTTCTTTAGTTGGGTAGATAGGATTGGCTTTATTTCCTTGAAAGAAATCAAATACATTTCAAATAAAATATATTGCTGCTTTAGCATTATAGGAAACTCACAGAGCTGCAGGTCACATAAATGATTACTAAATAATCAGTCTGCTGCCTGTATGATAGTTTTCAAATTTGTTTTTATATTATATCCTTCAATATGGAAATGTGTAAAGAATGACTACCCTTATGGCTTGCTTTGAAAACATTTTGCCAGGTCATTAATTGTCTGATGTCTATCCCTGAAAGAATATCTAATTGTATGTCAAACCTACTGGATATATAAATATAAAACCTAGGGGCGCCTGGGTGGCACAGCGGTTGTGCCTGCCTTCAGCTCAGGGCGTGATCCTGGTGTTCCGGGATCGAGCCCCACATCAGGCTCCTCCTCTGGGAGCCTGCTTCTTCCTCTCCCACTCCCCCTGCTTGTGTTCCCTCTCTCGCTGGCTGTCTCTATCTCTGTCAAATAAATAAATAAAATCTTAAAAAAAAATAATAAAAAAATAAATAAATAAATAAATAAATATAAAACCTATAAATACATATATATATGTATTCATACATATATTATATATATAATATATATAACTATATATATAAATAAATACCTATATATAAATAAAAACCTATATATAACATATATATCAGGGTATATTTATTTCACACATTTTCCCCCCTAGGGAAAAAGACAAGATCTGAGTATTTTACAGAATTTATGCAGATAGAAGAGATAACAGCTGGAAGTCAGAATAATATCTGACTTTTAAGAAATCCTATGAAAGACAGTTTTGAGGGCAATGTAGAAAATCTATATTAATTGTTGTTGCTGGCAAGAGTCAAAATATAAATGATAGCAGATTGATGTGTGTATTGATCATTTAGGATCCACATACCCCTAAGACATGATAAGTAACAGGAAAACAGAGCTTTGCATCCTAAATCTGAGGAGGAGGTTTGAGAATATTTATACCCCATGGTAGTTATGGAAGCAACAGTTTTAATTGACAGATGATTAAGTAGATTTGAGATATTTTGCATAATGGAAAATACAAATGATGCCTTGAAAATGAGAGTTGAATTTGGGAGAAATTTTTACTAATTCTGTCAGTTCTTCTGCCTTTGTCATGGAAACCAAAATAATTTATTGAAAGAACATGAAATGGAAATATTGGTGCTAATATATCCTAGATCACCTGTATTAGGACTAAATCATGAGTAAAATTGTAAACTATAAGACAAGGGTCTGCATGCATCTAATTTCAGCCCTTAGAAAAGTGATTTGTATATAGCAAATAGTTAAAGTATTAAGTTGAGTAAATACTGGATAGATGAATAAGTGAAACAAAGGGTTAGTTAAAATAATGTAGTTATTAGTTCAGAGACTTTATATATGGATTTAAAAACTTTCATGAAGATGCCAATTCATCCAATCAGAAGAAAAAAACCCAGGCATCTAACTGGGATACTAAGAAAAACAATGGAGTTAAATTCTTGATTAAAAAATACCTGATCTCGGTTGGTTGAGAGTCTGCCTTTGGCTCAGGTCATGATCTCAGGTGCTGGGATTGAGCCCCGCATCAGGCTCCCTGCTCAGGGGAGAGCCTCCTTCTCCCTCTCCCTCTGCTGCTCCCCCTGTTTGTGCTCTCTCTGTCAAATAAATAAAACCTTAAAAAAAATAAATACCTGATCCAGAAGCTCATTTTAGTCATTTACAAAGAACCCATTCCCTGGTCATCATGCTTTTTCACAATGGAAAGAGATATTTTGAGAGATAGTGAATGCTCAGCGTTTAGCTATGTCTAATCACATTTAAATAACAGTCTTTTCTCAGGAATGCCAGAGAAAACAGCCAAACAAACTATAAGACTTTGGGCTAATTTCCCAAAAGATGGGATTTGGTAATTTGGTTTTTACTTTTTTTTTTTCTTCAATTTTTAAGGAAAAAAAAATCTACCCTGAGTTGTTGGAACATTTCCATAAGACAACAGGGTACTAGCAGTGGGACAATTGCTTTTTACTCTAGTTTCTTTACATAGCAGTGTGTGTCCTTGGACAAGCTGGTTAACTCCTTGGGGGTCTCAATATGTCTTACCTGTGAAATAACATTAGATCTGCCTGCTACGCAAAGTTGTTGTGTGATTCAAGTCGCATATTAAATGTTAGAGGATTTGGGATGTTACACATTGCTATTCACGTGATCATTAAGATCACATGATCATTAAGTTAGGTAAGCGGTTGTATCAAAGGCTGCTTACCTCCATGTGCTTAGATGAAAAGACAACTGTAGAGTTTTGTAAAAAATACGTGTGTAAAAAGGGAAGGTAGTGATTCAGTGAGTGTAGGATGAGAGACAGAATATCAGTGCATCTAAAAAATAATACATTGTGGAGCACCTGGGTGACTCAGTCAGTTCAGCAACCAACTCTTGATTTTGGCTCAGGTCATGATCTCAGGGCCGTAAGATGGAGCCTCTCATGGGGCTTTGCGCACCGTGTGTGGAGCCTGCTTAAGATTCTCTCTCCCTCTGTCCTACCCCCCGCCACTTGTGCACATGCCCTCTCTCTCTAAAAACAAATAAATACAATAGTCATAATAATAATTTGTGATGTCAAATATTGAACTATCTTTTTAAAAAAATTCCTAAAACGCATTCAAATCTATTACACAGAATATATTAAAATACTTGTTGAACAAAATAAGAGAACAACAATGACACAATTTGGGGGGATTTACTAATTTTCAGGGACTTTATAAAACTTTTTTCTTATTTGCATAGCTCTACATGTCACATGATGTTATCTCCATTTTACAGATGTGATTATCCAGGTTCCTACTCTTTACTAGATAGTCTCGCTCCAAAGTTCATGTCCTTCCTCCTATCAGCACCGTAGTAGAAAGGGAAAGCAACATCATTTGAGAACATAGATGGGGCTATAAAATATTAACTAACATTTGTATAACACGTAATTGATGAACCAATTGTATTCATTACTTTAGACCTTTTTTATTTGACCCTGTTGATATTTTAAATAGTATATACAACTAATTTAAGTTCAATATGTGTGTGTGAATATAAATTTATACATATGTATGTATTTATAAACATTTTTCTTACTGTCTCCATTGCAACAGACCTCAACAATAGTTCTGATTAAACACTCAGTGGCCTAAGCCAGGGTTTCACTTGCTTTTTTCCTTCCTCCTAGTGAGTTTTCCCACCCACTCAACCACCTTCTTCACCAATTACTGGTTGCTGGGCTCAGCCCTGATCCCTTGCTGCAGCTTTATGGCCAGATTCTATGCTGGGACTGGGATCTCGGGCTCTCCAGTACACCAGACTCCAGTCAGGTGAGCATAGAGTAGACTGCGAATCTGGCCAGAACAGCAGGGTGTCCAAAGCAAGAAGGAGACCCTGGACTATCTGAAAAAGTCCCTCTTTAGACTACAGAAAACCAATGAGATAGATAACTGGAAATAGGAGGGGAAATAACCAAAAATAAGGAAAAAACAAACAAACAAATAAACAAAACAGAAAGAAAGAACCCCAGGGCAGGGACTGGGACATAATTTCTAGCATAGCTAAAGGCTGTAGACTCAGATATCTACAAACTCTGGGCAATGCTTACATCATCTTAACAGATTGACAGTGCCTATGTGGCTGCTAGAAATTTCAGAGTCAAGTATAAGGCCAAGCTGGTCTTGTACCTTTTATGAGTAAAGAGATGTCTCTATTCTTCACAGGTTTCCAACGGAGATAACCGAGGCTCTGAAGGAGCTGCTCTTCGTGAAGAAGAACCACGGCGAGGAGGGAAGTGTCTTTAAGTCCATACGGCCAGCTCTGGGCTGAACATGGGTATGGATGCCCCCAAATCTGAGAATGTCTGCATGAACATGACCAATATCCACACCTTATGTGACTTGATGTGAGAGTACCAGGGGAAACTGGCAAGTGATTGATTAGGCAAATTGAGGAGAATGCCAAAGGGTTCATTTCTCATACAATGGAGACAACAAGGAGATGTACAGACCAGTCTTTAGAGATTGACCTTGTCTCAACAACAAGTGTGAAGACCAGACTAGAAAACAGCCTGTGGGAGCTGAAGGTGTACCCTCTAAGATGTACCCTCTAAGCCACACAGGTACATCTTAATAAGCTCCTGTTGAGCTCAAAGGTAGAGATGGTGCTACTACCACCTGCAACTGCATGTAATCCATTCACAAGACAACCACCTGAAGGACCATGGATGACAATGCGATGTCTGGAACTAATGTCATCAAGGTTCTGAGGCATGAGGGATGTGCCATAGACCGAGGGTACTTTGGGAGCAGGTACCCAATAAAACCATTGGAAGTTAAACAAAAATAGTGTTATTAAACATCAAAGAATCCTTACATTGCAAAAACATTACGCAGCTGATACCTTCCCAAAGTTCCAAGATGTGGCTGTGTAAAGAGTAAGATGTCTTCTTAAATACATGTGATCATAAGTCCAATACAAAATTAATTAATGAATGCCACAAATATTTATGGTAACAGGTATGGTGTAGATGCTTACTATGTATCAGCAAACAAATCAGATGATAATCTTTGTTCTCTTTCTAACAAGAGGATCATTGATTTATGATACCCTTCCCGTTCAGGTTTTATTAAACTAATGAAGACATTCAAAAGGAAGCTAGAAGATGCTAGAGATGTTCTGTTCTCTCCCCAAACAGAGGCAAGGGCAAAGAATCCCTAGTGACATTTATGTGCCCCATGGATTAAGAAAGACACGTGAACATGTCTATGTGGCATTAAGCAACAATCTTCTGCCTAACAATATCTCCATATTTCCTGCCAGATTTACTAGAATTATATTAGTTAAAAAACTAATTTCTTTGTGCTTTGTTTTAGCATGGAATTATATCAATTTAACCGTATTATATTATGATGACAAGATCCATTAACTGGTTAATCACTCAATCTTTTTAGGCCTACTTGTATCTTCGAGTTTGTCTCAGAGAAAATTCCTATGCTTGAGAGGCTGAGATTCTAGCCCGTATCATCCTCGGTATATACCAGATGACATCATCTTCTTGGTAGATAAGTGAGGAAACTAGAGCAACACGTTTGTCCCCAGCATCAGTAAGTCTGCTGTATCACTGAGCTTTCGCCATAGAAGTGCTTACTATTTATTTAGCTCACAATCTACCGGTCAGCGGGGGTTTACTTGGGTGTCTCAGTATGTAACTATTTCTCCCGCTGTGCTCTTCCAACTTAGTGATTTGCTGCTTCGTTTTTGAGTATGACTCAGTGGTTTATCCCTGATTGAGTGCTACACTGGATGATACCTATCCCAGCAGAAGGAAAGGAGGATAACATCCCAAATTAGAATCGTGCTCCTTTGAGCTCCTGCAGCTTTCCAGTGACTACTGATGTTGTTAAGGAACAGATAAGAATGAGACCTCAGTGCATGTTAAGAATTTGAAGTTAAATTTTACCCAACATGCGACCTTTCTGAAAGGAGGTCTAACTACAGAGCAATATTTCAAACTTGTTAAACACATGTCACTTTTTATTCACTAATTAATGTAACACAAACTGTCAGTGAAAATGCATTTCCCTGTGGCATTATCTAAATTGTTACTGTGGAGCCCTCTTTAATTCTCAAAAAGCCTAGAGAAAGCGTTATGACACAACAATGTAACACATTATAAAATGCTCTAGCACAACCCAGAATATTTACATGAAAGATGCTCTAATCATGCAAAAGAAACTTTCTACTTAGTACTGATAGTTCACATTCAAATCTACTTAGCAGTACATTCAAGCATACAGATAACATATGAGCAAAATGAGAAATAATACTGTGATTTCAAGCTTCACTGAACTATGGTATAGAAATCCTGAACTAAACAATTGTTAAATGCTTGCCAGGTAAATGACTATAGATGAATTGTTTTAACTCACTCTTTTTTCTTAGAAGCAACAAATGAAAATGTGCATTTCTGTATGGTGTAATCCCCATATTTTAACTAGCTTTAGCCTCCCCACTGACTTAGAAACAAGAGAACCAATAGGTTCTCTGTTTGAATATGCTACAATTGGGTACCAAGGGAATTTCTTAATTGCCCAGATCCTGCCTGGTTCTCAGGTGTGTGAACTCAGGAAGGTGAGACAAAAGAAAGAGAATACCTCAGTGTTGAACCAGACAAGTCCGACAATGATCATTTCAATTGCTCTTCTGTGTTCTAAATCCTATTTCAAGATTCGAAATTCACTATGACTGACCTACACTCCATTTAGCAGAAGGATTGGGTTGAGGATGCCTCAGAGACCAAAACTTATAAGCAATCAATACCTATGTGCCCATATATAGAATATACAATCTGATCATCATTTCGATCTTTTAAAGATATTGTGATTCCCGAACACTAATGGAACTGGAATGATTAGAAATCTACAAGGGAATGTAAATAAAAGACTAAGGGGCAGTTGCAATGGGAAAGGTAGTTGCCATGACCTATAGAGACAGAAACTGGTAAAGACAATTATGACTTTGCTTAACCTATTAGATAATGTTATGAATAATAGGCTGTACGTTTGATGCCAGCTTTCTGGGTGATGACTTTGGGGCTTGATTTCCCACTGGGGTCCAGGGTTCTGGGTCAGAAAGCAGGACCATGATCAACATAGAAGCAGATGTGCCTGATGCATAGTAGGTAGTGATGAGGGTTGTGGGATCTTGGGGACTAAGATAGGGGTGGGGGGCTCCGTAGGTCTCTGCTGTGGCTCTTAGGTGCCAGGCGCTTGCGCACCACCTGTGAAAAGTATTCTCATATCGGATCCTACACATTTCCTCATTTCCTTCGGCATGTTTTTTGTTATCAAACCTTAGTCATTTAGGAAGGAAGAGAGAAAAGAGGGGAAAAAAGTGACTTGCCAGAGATGTTTTTATCTATTACCTATTTGTGGTCTGGTAGATTTACCAGGTAAGGTTTCTTCTGCTTCCTCTATTAACCCCGCACACTGTCACTGATGCGGAGAAATGTTGAGGAAGTGGATCAATTAAAATCATGTGTAAATCGATCTCTTTCTATACATGTTCTGTCCTTTGTGCTAAAGACTTTATTTTTGAAATGAAAGACACTATGTAATTTATTAATAATATGCTGGGATTTCCTTTGTTTCTTTAGCAGAATATTTTCTCCCTAGATTTACGGTTCTCATAAATCTCCTTCTTCTTGATTTTAAATAATATAAATGTCTTTTTTTTTTCTAAACAAGCTGTTTTAAAATGCCAGAGTGCAAATGCATTTATTTTGGAGGTACTTAGGTACTTTAAGTCATGAATAATAACAATACATTTATACACTTTGTATATCTGACTACCCCTAGGAACTTTGTCAAACCATCACTAAAATCCATCCATTCAGAGGATAAAATTTAGGGAGCTTTAAAAACTTAAGTATTTAATGGACTTGATTTGGTGTTTAAGGCCCAGGAGGGTGCTGGCTAAGTGCCTGAGATGTTCAAAGTTGCCATGATAATAGCTAAGTCCCTTTCTCCCCTCCCTAGGGAGCTACTATGAGCTCAGTCTTTGAAAGGGGATTTTAATCTTTTATTCATTATTCTTCAGAAAGCCCTTGCCTGATAATAGGGTACAACCTGACAGTAGGATGTCCCTTTTCTCAGCTTCAGAAACCTGCTTTCTCCACTTCCTGCTTTTTCTCATTTAATGTGACTTTTTCCTCTCCAAGCCCCATACACTTTAATTTGATCACTTTTTTCTTTTCTAGTGTGGGGGCTCAGAGTGCTCCCAACCCCATCTCCAACATCAGTGTTTTTCCAGGTGTTGTGAGAGCTAACTAAGTACACGGACATCACCTCATGTGGGAACCATATCTGCCCATTGACCTCATAGAATTTCCTCAAATTGATTAGGTCTTTTCTTGGATGGCCAGCTGCTTGGTCATGAGAAGCACTGAAGACTGTTTATTGAGTATTTAGGTTGCATTTTTATTAGCTAAATCATAAAATCTTAGAATGGAAACAACTTGCATGTCATCTGGTCAGTATCATGTCATAATCTCTTCCCCAGTCACTCTCTGGAGGTGTTTAATCTATTTTTAAACCTTGTCTAAGATCGTGGGGCTCATTAATATCTATGGAAATCATCTGCACTGTTGGACAATTGTTAAGTTTATAAAGATCTTCTTATATGGAGCAGGAAAATCAAGAACTGTACTTTCTCATTTCTGTATTCAGGCAATTAAAAAAAACAAATTTAAATGGCTTTGTAAGATATAAAACTGTCCTCACATAATGTTTTATTAATCAATGCATTTATATAGTTTAATAGTAGGAGCATTTTGCATGTAGATTAGGTACCTGTATGTAAACTAGTTCTTAATTCACTTGTATACAGAAGGTGAGAAAGAGAGAAATACAATAGTACACTTACCTGTGGTTTCACTTTCTGTAGTTTCAGTTGCTCACAGTCAAGTGCAGTCCAGAAGCGAATGATCCTCCTGTCATTGCATCAGGAGTACCCTAACGGTAGGTCACAGCACCTGCATCGTTCTTGTTTCATCTCATCACATAGGCGTTTTGTCACCTCACAGCATCACAAGAAGAAGGGTGAGGACAGTACAAGACATTGGAAAGAGACCATATTCACATAATTTTTACTATAGTATATTGGTGTAATGGCTTTATTTTATTATGAGTTATTGGTAAACTCTTTCTGTGTTTAATTTATAAATTAAACTTCATCATAGGTATGTGCATATAGGAAAAAACAGTGTGTGTGTGTGTGTGTGTGTGTGTGTGTGTGTGTGTGTGTGTGTGGTTCAGTACTAGCTGCAGTTTTAGGCATCCACTGGGGGTCTTGGAATGTATCCCTTGCAGATAAAGGGATACTGCTGTACTCTACCAGCAAACACAAAGAGGAGAAAATCCTGAAGGAAAAAGTAAGAAATTAGTGTAAACCAAAGAATGGCATTTGGTTGTTATATTTAAATCTAGATAGGTCTTAAAGTTCTCATAACGTACACAAGTGAAAATGAATACGAAGGTTGTTATGATCCAGGGGTTTGGGTTAATTTCATCTAATACAAGTGCTGTGATGCTGTATTTTAACAGCTTGCTAAGGGTGAGGCATTATTTTTGTTTTTGTTATTTAATCACCTCAAATGTTATTTACTGAGTCCCTGAAAATATTTTCTTCCAGTATTTAGATTTTCCTTGGAGATCTCATTTGTGCACAACCCCTGCTTGGCTCAGCTTATGAAAGCTGATATGATCTCATCTGAAAGTAATACCGCAGGGAGTCATTTGTTTTACAGAAATAAGCCACATCATCATGGAACACCGTGGGGCACAGGATGTGATTTTAGAGGGGAAAGAAAAGCATTTTTTCCTTCGTGGAAATGGAAAAGGATGATATAGATTGTATGTATCAAATATCAAGTATAAAAATATTCACATCATGAAATTTAAGCCAAATGAGATTTCGAGGAAGAGGTCAATCATTAATAAATGTAGAATTTTATTTTTTCACAGGTTTACTCATCTCATTTTCCACTGTTTATCTTTCATTTATTTTCTTTCTATTTCCTTTCAACTTTAATTAGATTTTCATAGGAAAGCTCAGATCTGGAGGAAAAAAAAACACTTTAGGAACACTTCGTAGCATCTTTTTAGAAGCTTTTGAGTTAAGCAGATCAGGGTTCAAAGCCCAGAACCGCCACTTACCAACTGTATAATCTTGGCTGACGGTTACAATTGTGTAATTCAGAAATGCATGAAAATTAAAAGATATCATTGTGGTAGTTATTAGTGCTGTTTACCAAAGCATAAGGTAGGGTTGCATTTTTTTGCTCCCCCACGTTTGGGAGAGGACAAATGGTTATTTCTGGCGAATTGCTTACGAACGATCGTGACATGTATCAATTTCAGGCTAGAACATTTAATTGTCTGAGGACACTCTCCTGAATACCCTTTCCTCTCTTAAGGTAAATGTAACCCTGGCTTCTCTGTGGGCTGTGGTCCAGAAATGAAGGGATCTGGGGCAGTATTTCATTTGACCTATGATGCGCACGTTGTACGAGAAGAAATGACATTCCGGTATGATATACTATTTAAATTTGGAAGTTGTCTCGTACTGAAGCATAATCTAGCTTACCAATTGTGTTTCATCCATAACAAGAGCCTAGTAAATGTAATATTGAAGGAATGTCTCCAAGAAATATCATTTCCATAAATTTTTAAAATGTATACAACATATAAAAAAGGCTCGCAGGACAATTACTGACTTGGTTAAGGTCTATTGAACATATTGAATCTTTAGAATTATCAATCGTATGCAACAATTAAAAAAGGTCTTGATACATTTCTGAGAATAAAAATAGAATGTTTATGTTCATGCCACCCTCGGGATTTTATGGAATTCTGTAACAAATCTTTTTGAGCCAAATGCAGTCCTCTATCCTTGGTCAAGACCGATAGCTAGCCAGTATCAAAAATCCTCGTATATATTTGTGGTTTCTCGAAAAGTACCACTTCTTCATTCATAAATTTATATTTCATTATTTTTCTGTTTACCAGGAGATCCAACTCAATGTTATAATACAGTCATGTGAATCACAATCTGTCTGTATGAGATTCTTGAGAGCTGCCATAACAAAGTCCCACTAGGCTCTGTAAACAACAGAAAATTATTGTCTCACAGTTCTGGAGATGATGTTAGAAATCAAGGTGTAGGGGCGCCTGGATGGCTCAGTCATTCAAAGTCTGCCTTCGGCCCAGGGTGTGATCCTAGGGTCCTGGGATCGAGCACCGCATTGGGCTCCCTGCTTCCCTGGGAGCCTGCCTCTTCCTCTCCTAGTCGCCCTGCTTGTGTTCCCTCTCTCATTGGCTATATCTCTCTCTCTGTCAAATAAATGAATAAAATTTAAAAAAAAAAATCAAGGTGTAAGCAAGGTTGTTTTCTTCTGAGGGTTGACAGGGACCATCAGGGGCATGGCTCTCTCCTAGCTTCTGAGGGCTTGCTGGCAATCGTTGGTGTTCCTTTGCTCATAGATGTGTCCCTGCAACTTCCGCCTTCACCTTGACATCACATTCTCCCTGTGTGTCTTTACATCATCTTCCCTCATGTGTCTGTCTCTGTGTCCAAACTTCCCCCTTTTTAAAATTGCCAGTCATATCGGATTACAGCCCAGCTTAACACTCTCATTTTAACTTGATTACCTCTGTAACGACCTTATTTCCAAAGAAGGTCACATTCTGAGGTACTAGGGGTTGGGACCTGTCTCATGGGAAAAATAATTCAACCCATAACACCATCATTAATTCAAACTAACTAGCATTTCTAGTAGAAATAACTGAATAGTTAATTATGGACATGGCAACACACAGTGGGTACATGATTTTTTTTTTAAACCAAATTATTATCATAGCTAATTCTAGTTTATACACCTTGTGGGGATGGTCACTCATGGCATACACCCTCCTTTTCTTCCTCACTTGACTAAAGTACCTGACAGGTAGATACAAGCATAGAGAAAATTAAGGAGATGACTGGGATCCTCACAATTCTCAATATAAAGTATGTGTGTGTGTAGTGGTGTGTCTGTGTGTATGTGCGTGTGTGTGTGTGTGTGTGTGTGCACAGGGTTGTATTTTTTGGCCACCTTATGTTTAGATGGAGACGTGTGACTATTTTACTTTATCTTCATATTTGAATATGAATGAATAAGCATATATGTGCATTCTTTAAGAGACTGTCTATGTCAAACTGTCTTACTCTTGCTTAACAAAAAATTGTTTCCTCTTCAGAATGACCAAAGTTAAACCTCTTCCCAAAATTAGTTTTCTGAACAATAGCAATTTTTCCATCAAAGACAATGCCGGCCTACAATTTGACTATTATTTTCAAAAGTAATACTTCTCTTCTTCAATGCCCAAAAACTGCTGATAAAAAAAATTTAAAATAGGGAAAATTGGGGAGTGATAAGTAGTATTCTTCCTGCTGGTATGACCAGATGATAAAAGAGGAGAAAGTTAATGTGGCTGTAAGGTCAAAATGCTGTCTTTCCAGCTGGCTCCTAGCCAATTCCTAATGAGGATGACATTGATATACAACTCTCCTGTTTGGCTACCTAGATTTTTCTAAAAGTTACATTTACATAAATAATGGTTGAATATTTTCCTTGAATTTACTTCTTATTTGGTAATTAGTTACCACTCAGTTTGACTAAAAAAAGGGTGAGCCTCACTTTCCAATATATTCAACATACCAACAATAAGATATATTCCTTTTGTTCCTCCCAGCTTATTGAGACATAATTGGCATATAACATTGGATAAATTTAAGGTATACAGCATAGTGATTTGATATATTCACCCATATTGTGAAATGATTACCACAAGTTTAGTTAACACAACCATCACCTCACAAACTTACAATTTTTTCTCATAATGAGAACTTTTAAGATCTACTCTCTAAGCAATTTTCAAATATGCAATAGAATATTGTTAACTATAGTAATCATGTTGTGCATTGTACCCCCAGAACTTATAACTGGAAGGCTGTACCTTTTGATCACCTCCACCCATTTCTCCTATCCCTACGCAGAAGATGTATTTCTATAAAAGAGAGAAGGAGTAGGTTCATGGGCCATGCTTATTCACTTTAAGGCACTTCTGCAAGTAACCTCAAGCACTATGCTGGGAAATGGGGTTCGTAGATGAAAACAACATGCTTAAACTATTTAATGACATAGAATAATACATTTGAAAATTTAGTCCTAAGCAATTAACTGAGGAGATCATTATTTATCTGGAATTGAGTACTTCCTCAGTGAATGTTTAAAATAAGACAATGTGCTCAGTTTTGAAAAGGAATATTTAAGACTTATCTTGTACTTAATATTGAAAGAATGTGTTTCAGAATTGCCTGAAAAGATTTCTCTGCAGAGGATCTGAAAATTATATTCACAAAATTACCCTAAAAAATTCAGAATTGAGAAAGAATGCTAGCATGGCTATTTTAGGCTTATAACTGACTAATGGATAAAAAAGCACTCATTTCATCAGGGGCCTAAATTCATATTTACCAAGAATATTCAATTTTATCTACATTGCTTACAAAACATTTCTCCTTTAAACCAATAGTCCTGTGGTGTGTTCAGCTTAAATTGTATGTGTAAATGAAAGCTGAACTTTCAACTTTTCTTCACTCTCTCAAGGAAAGGAAGAAATTTAAACCCATTTGTGAATGCAGTCATTTCAAACAACCCAAATTTCAAGTGAACACACATGATCCTGAGCTCAGGGCTGGACCAAAACTAAGAGGTCAGGTAGTCTGTTCCACTTATTTTTGGAAAGAATGTGTTTAATCCACACCAAAATGCTAATACTCCATGAGATAATTTCAAAAATCTTGAAATAACAAAGATTTCATAAGTCCCAGGAAGACAGCTCTTCTCAATTCTTTATGCGGATACTAACAGATGAGCTATTTCTCAGCGGGTTGGGTCTAATTTTTTGTGTTATATCTTTCAATTCAAGGCTCCTCAAATTTTAAAGTACATGCAAATTACATGGGGACCTCATTAAAAATGCAGTTTCTGATTGAGTTGGTCTCTGGTGGAGCCTCAGGTCTTTTATTTACAACAAGTTCTCAGTGATGCTGATGTTGCTTTTCAACGACCACACCTGGAATAGCACAGTCTAGAAAACTCAGAAATTCAGATCTAGAAGTACTCTTAGGGCCCACTCAGTCTGACACTTTTGCTTATTAAAAGATTTCAGCCACTTCTAATGATAGTTCTCTAGTTTTTTTATTTCATGTATTCATTTGATTTTTTTTTTTAAGTATTGGATGGCAAATGGGATTCCAGTATTTTGTTTCTTTGTACATAGCACAGAGACTGGAAAACCACTAATCAAAATATCATAGAGCAGTGCAATTATTTGGCAAACCACGTTTCGAATTTCATATTGAATGACAATGAGGCCAAATATTTAAATTTCAATTAGCCAATGTTCCCATCAGTTGTTATTTTATTACACAAAGTAATTGTACACTTTTATACACTTATGTCCCTTGCTTAATCATTGAAGACATTTGAGTTTTGAACCCTGGTTGATTGCCAGACATTAGGTTGGTAGTTGACAAGATAAGCTTGGAGGCCTCCTTCAACTTTATGATTCTAGCATAATGAGGCACAAAGAGATTAAAGAACTTCCTCAAATTTACATAACTGGCTTGATTCAAAGATGGGAACTTAAGTTTTTGATTCTAAGTAAAATGCTATTTCCAATATCTGACCTTTCACTCACATGAGTCTTTGCTTACTAAGATTATAAACCTATATACCAAAATTGGAGATCTTACATTTGATTTTTTAAAATATTGGAAATATTTTAAAAATTGTGATTATTTTGCATCAAGTAGATGAAACATTTTGATAAATAATTAACATTTTTACTTTGTGAACATGTTGGCATCTATGCAGGACTATTAAAAAATGCATATTGTCCATGTGGGTTTTGGATGGTCATATTGTGGAAAATGTTTCTTAACAGATGAGCAAAATGTGTTTTGTGGATGTAAATCCTATCTAGTAGCATGTTCTTGCATTGCCATCTGGACTTTTTCCTGAAGCTTATTTTCTCTATCGTTTGAGACTTCTTACCACTTTTTTTTTTCTTTTTTCTAAACTCCACCCCTCAATGTGGGGCTCAAACCCCCTACCCCAGGATCAAGAGTCACAGGCTCTACTGAATGATCCAGTCAAGTGCCCCTTCTTACCAATCTTTGTTATGAATCATTTTTATACATAAATGCTATTATAGCCCCTTTCCTTAAATAATTATTATTTTAGTTTGAAAAATAGAGTTTATATTCTTCTGAATTTTCTTATTAGTTAGATATGTCTTCTAAAAGTAAGGCATGGAGTATGACTACAAGACTGCCCACTGTTTAATTATTTCATTCATCTCATATTTTGATGTGTCTAAGAAATATGGAAGCCATTTCCAGATTATGGAACAAAATGCCTTAAATCAAATGGCCAATCTTTTCAAACAGATGTCAGTAGTGAAACTCATCTGTATTTTTTCCTATTGAAATATTGTTTTTTTCTCTTCCTTTTCACCCTGTACATATTAAGTATAAATATAAATAATAATAAAATCTGTTTAACAAACAGGCTTTTGGTGACACCAAAATAAAGACTTTGAAATCTGTCATTTTTAACATGTATTTATTTTCTATTTGAAAGCACCAAGCTGACTCTGTTATAGTGAAGTTATTAGTCTGACACTTGTACAGTCGATAGAAATCAAATTTAAAAGAATATCAAATATTTATCATAAGACTGAAAGATTACATACTCAGTAATCTATATTGTTTTCAGAAAATAATATCAAACAGATTACTATCTACAGATTAGCTTATTTTTAATGTTTTTAATATTGCTACATTTTAATATTACTACCGTAATAAATAGAGCTTAAAAAGCCCTTGTAAAGATAAGGTAGTAAAATGAAATGTAATTCAATAGCAAAACAGTGGTGACTTCAAAGACTAAGTCTTGATGTTTAAAATATTTCTTGGAGGGTTGCTTGGTCACACTGAAGAGGTGTATCTGATGTTCGTCGAATATCTGTTACATGCCATGCATTGTGATGGGCGCCAGGGGGCCCCTACGGACCACGGCAGACACGGCTCATAGATGGTGTGGTAGAGAAGCCATACCAGTAACCAGGCACACACATTTCAGGATGTAAGAATCAGGATAGGTCAGCACAGGGCACGCTGAGGAGGGCATCTATATCAGTCCTGAGTTAAGGAGAAATTATATCTAGTAGTTAAGGACTTGGACTTAGATGTTGGTTCAAATTCTGGGTTTACCAATTTACTAGTGCGTGGTCTCAGGCATGTTACTCAGCTGTCTAATATTTAGTTAGCTTATCTTCAAAATTGAGATATCAACAGTATAGTGGATTTAACTTGTGGTGATCCCCCAAAAGATATGTTTGTGTCTTAATCCCCCAAACCTGTGAGTATTACCTCACATGATTAAAGAGTAGATATCACCTTATATGGCAAAAAGATGCAATCAAATGAAAGATCTCAAGAGGAAGAGCATATCCTGGATTATCCATGTGAATCCTGTCTGCAGTCATTGTGAGAAGCAGAGGGAGTGCTGGGAGACACACAGAGAAGGCGATGCGAGGGGATGCGGCACAAGCCAAGGAGAGCCGAAGGCTTCGAGAAGCTGGGAGAGGCAAGGAACGGAGATTCTCCAGCAGAGCTTTGCAGGGAGTGTGGCCCTGCTGATAACCTCGATTTTGGACTTCTGACCAGAACTGTGAGAGAACAATTTCCTGTTACTTGAAGCCACGGAGTTAGGGATGATTTGTTACAGCAGTCCTAGGAAATGAGTACAACAAATAGTATCTACTTTTGAAGATGAAAGAGGTGCTATCAGCATTAAGTGACACTGCATGTAATTTTCAGGCTAATTTGACTGTTTGCAGAACTTGGAGGATAAGCAGAAGGTATCTGGGAAAGGAGTGTAGGCAGGGAGGGAGTGGAGGGGGAGGCGTTTGCCAAGCCCAAGAAGTGAGAAGCGATAATGTCACTTCTGAGGTAGTGAGAGAACTTCGAGAAAGCAGATCCTGACAGTTCTGTAACACCTTTGTTCTTTTCTTTTTTTTTTTTTCCTTCCTGACCAGCATGCTAGAAGTTAGGCTTTTTTCTTTACAAACTAAGCAATACCAATACAACAAAAACAATCACAGGCAGTTTCCCGCACCAACGAGAAATATAAAAAATTCACTGCTTGTTGATTGTTTCAGAGCTCAGTCTCCAGCTCTTTCCGAAAAGAACAACGCAGGAGGTGACAGTGAAATCAGTAGGTATTGAGGTTTCTCTGAAATTGAGCAAACTGAAAGCAAACCCAACTGAGTTCCTAGATCACAACTCCCAGAAAATAATTAACTAGGTAACTACAGCTCCGCAAAGAGCCTTCCTCAGACAATCAGGGCAGAAAAGCTTCACGGGTACTTATGACAGGCACCAAATCCAGGTGGAACACCAAATCTCCTGTAACCTACGCTGATAATACAAACCTCAGAAATTACAATGTTTGCTCTGGGTACAGAAATATCCTCATAAGCCGGGAGGTACACCAACCACGCTTATATCTGAGCACTTACATTTTATCTGTACTTGCGTGTTTCTTAGTTGAAACATTGCTGTTACAATTATAGTTGTCTCATAGGTCTACTGTTCTGCTTGTAATACTCTCCACTAATGAACAAAAATACTCATTTGCTTTGGAGCATATAAGAGATGGTAGACATCAAAAGTAAGCACTTTGCAAAATATTAAGAGGGAAGTAAAGTGAATTTAAGAAGTTAATTATAACCTAGCTGATACGGCAACACAGATGGGTTATTACTAGGCTAGGGGTTGCGAGCCTCTTGATACTCTACTTTCTGATTTTTGGGAAAGGGAGATAGCTGCCACGGGCTAGGCATATTTTACAGGCATCTCACAGGAATTTCTTCCTGTTTAATATTTGGGTTGTAAACATACATCCTCTGCATAAGGTTTCATTTTTTTCTTAATGAAGAATGAGGATGATTTCTGTTCTAAGGATCCATCTATTTCCCAAATGATCAGTAGGACTGTATTGCTGAGCCTTAGAGACAGTCATTCTGCTTATTCCCTCTATCAAGGGTGAGACTTGATTCTTTAAATTCTTAATAGGTTAGCGATAGCTTAACCATGCCAATTCCCATAACATCCATAAAACAAAAGCAAAATCCAACAAAATACACACACACACACACACACACACACACACACACACAAAGTATCCAAGTTATTTATTTTAAACCAAAAGGAAAAAAAAATCCTTTCCAAAATATCTTCACTATCTCCTTTCTCTCCCCAATCAGTTCTTAGCAGTAGAGGAACTCATAAGGGAGTCATTAGGGGTGCAGCTTTGAATTGCATTAAGAATTTTTTTCTAATCTTAAGATTTACTTTTTCTAATTATCACACATTGTGAAAAGAGAGAGAAGAACCTTGAGCAAATAAGACATGAGAAGGTCTACTTTTGATTGAGGGATTCTATGGTTCCTCATCTGTAATAGGCCTCGAGGGGCTATTACCTGGTAGAATTTTACAGCAAACGTTGGGGAACTTTGTAGCAATATGAACATACTGAAAGCTGCGAGTAATGTTGAGTTACCATGAGGATATTGAAAGGTATGAATGAAAGCAAGATAAGGAAATCAAACTTACGTAATTAATAAGGATAATACGGTTTTCATATATATCCAATTTTTTTTTTTATTAAGCTTTATCTACTCTGGAAAATCACAGGGCTTACCCTTCTGGTTACTGGATGAAAAAGTGTGATCAGGAAGTTAAAAACACCTCAACTATATTAAGGCATGAACATGAGAGTAGGAATTTACAAATTAGCATGTAGAATATATTCAATTTAGTCCTACTATAGCATTTTCATTGCCACCAAAAATTGTAAGTGAATGTATCCTGAGTCCATGAAGTGCTGCAAATAACACTAGGTTGCCATCGGTTCACTCAGTGTCCCACATGTGTATTAGAGGTACCAACGCTAAAATTATCCTCCCTGTAACTCATTTATACCTCTCTAGATCACTGGCTCAAAATTGTCAAAGTTCCTTCAGCTGTGATTTTTTTGTGGAAGGAAAAAATGTGACAAGGTGATACTCTGTACTGCAGGAAGCCATTCTGAACAAAGGCTCAAAGTGGGAAATTGAAGGGACATTGATTGAAGAAGGGAACAAAAGCCCGTGCCTTTGTTACATAGTAACATACCATACACTTGGCTGGTGGAGCTTTTGTTTGTTTAGAGCCACAGTATCTAAACCTACATAGCTTTTTGTTTTGTTTCCAGAAACCAGGGCATTTCCTTTCTATCTCCTTTCTCTGATGCCCCATGTTCAATAAATCTCTAAGTTATGAAAAGGTTGTTTCTTCAGCATTTCTTTACATCTCCTAGGACAAAAATTCTATTGTCTTCCATATGAACTCCATCCCTATAGCCTCAACTGCCTCTGAAGAGGTCTTTCCACATCCGTGCCAGCCAGTTCCCCATACAGCTGGGGTGAATTTTTAAAAAGTTAAACCTGATACTGAAGATCTCCTGTGTATAATCCTTCAGTGTGTTTCCCACTTTTAAGGCCAAGTTCAAAATTCCTTACACAATTGATAAGCCCAAAGGATATAGTCCCAGCTTTCTACTTGGAATACCTCTCACACCGCTCATAGTGATAACTGAGAAAACTATTGTGCTCCGCGATTAGGAGGTGAAAATGTTATCAGGGGATATTGATGTAGAATCACAGATGCTGGCACGAAAAAGGAATGGATAGGAAAGCAGCCTAGGCCTAGTTACAGGTCACATACATTTTGTATATTTTCTTTACCAAAATATACCCAACACCTAGAATTTTGCGGGACAAGGTGAATTGAAAAGAGAGAAGCTTCTTTAGGAAAAATAAATGAAGATGCCTCCCCAAATTTGAAGCTAGTAAATGGAAATGGAGCATGATTTAATATAACGCATGGATGGTAGCTCTTACCCAGGCTAGCCTTTGTCAATAGAGGTTTGCTCTGTGCTTTGCCCTTCTCTGTGAGTCCCCTTGGGTAGTCATTCCAGTTCACCTTGCTCATTTATAATACTGTGGATAAAACGCTTGCTTTCACCAAGCCGTTGTGGAAAATGAATGTTTGCTGTGTGTTTGAGATTAGGAGATAAAAGGCAATGTAGGACAGAAATGGTGTGTTGAAAGGTTATTAATGATGTTCAAGGCTAAGGGGAGAGTGACAGGCAGATTCTCTTTAGGCCTCAATAGCATCTGGTACCATGAAGGAGCAACACTTATTTTTAGGTATACATTTTCCTGTTCATCACAAACAGGATTCATAAAGAAAGACAGTATTTTAGGGATACAATAAGATCAAGATTTAAAAATAAGTTAGTTAAAATCTTCAAGGAGAAAAAAAAACCCTGAAATAAACATATTCATTGAATAATAAAAAGTTGCCTGTGTGATCATATAAGATGGTTTTAGTTAAATATATGCAAAATATATCCATAGTGAATATATATATATATATATATATATATATACACATTCACACACACAAATACATTTGCTTTGTCCCTAAGAAGTATTGCAATTAATTAGCTCTACATTTTCTCCCTCTACAGTTTCCACAAATTACCCTTGTATATATGACTGGCTAGAATTCAATTCTTATTGAATTCCATGTAATCCAGTTGGAATTGTACTTGGATGATTCCATGTGACTCCACCTGTTCCAACACTACTCCATATTGCTGCATGAAGACAGCAACGCATGGGGAAGATCTCTCCTGGCTCCCTGTATGAGAAGGTTCAAGACTGGGACTACAGAGATCTAAGATGTTGCTATTTGAATTGCACATTTTGTCATTGCCACGATTTTAGAGGGCTGCCTTTGCCCCATATGCAGAGAACAGTGTCACTGATTTGTCCCAATCACAAAAGCAACAAGTATGCATTATTCAGAAGTTCTCTAACACACATGCTTGGAGTTACACATTCCTATAAAACCCTCAGACCCCACTTTCTTTGTTTCCCTTTTGATGCTGTCCAGGTTCTCACCCAGTCCCTTGATCTTCTTGGTGAGAATCACAAGAATCTTCTACAACTGCCTGCATCACCTCCTTGTCCTCACATCACCATAGCAATGAGGTGAGGTTTTGTTTTCCTGTGTCCCATATATAGTGCCCGTGCAGTCCTTTTCTGTCAAGTTGTATGATTTTCTTCCATGTTGTATGTAAACTGCAGCATGTTTAATTCAAATCATGCAAAGATGTATAATCAGCAATATATCTTATAGTCATAAGTTGGTATAAAAACGACCTAACTATATTATTCTGTGTCCTTGTAATTACCCATCCTTTATTTCCTCTTTTCAACCTTGAGATATTCAAGTGTGTACTTCACCTTTGCAGGAATTTCTGATTCATTCCAAACCCAAAATTGATCAGAATATTTCTATTTGTCTTGGTTGACATTATGGACTCCGGAATTAAACTACCTTCACTTAATTGGTGTTTCCCCACTCCCAACCTGTGTGACATTCGGCAAGTTACTTAAACTCTCTGAGCTTCCATGACCTGTTGGTACATACGTTTGCCATAGAGGTACTATGATTGTTGTTGTTTTTACTCTGACTCAACATAGCTCTGAGGCCTTTTAACAGTTTCACTCTTTTATCTAATTTCTACGGAGACTTTAATTATTCTAATAAAAACTAATTTATATCTTAATTCAAAACATTATTAGATTAGTGTATTAGCTTGCGAGGGACACCATAACTAAGTACCATAGATTGTGTGACTTAAACAACAAAATTTTATTTTCTCACAGTTCTGGAGGTTAGAGGTCAGAATTCAAGGTGTCAGCAAGGCTGATTTCTTCTAGGGCCTCTTTCTGGTTTGTAGTTGACCATCTTCTCCCAGCATCTTCACATTCTCTTTCCTCTGTGTATGACTATGTCCTAATCATCTCTTCATTTAAAGAGAGAAGTCATAGTGGATGGACCCACCCTGATGACTTCGTTTAACCTGAATTGCCCCTTTTAATTAAAGGCCTTATTTCTAAATAGTCGTATTATGAAGTACTGCAACATATGAATGTTATAACACAGAACAGCCCATAAAAAATCAGCATTTCTGCAATTCCTGAATTCAAGATTTCTCTTTCATTGGAGAGAAATGAAATAGAGTATCAAGAGCAAAGAGAGCAAAGAAGGGAGAATGACTACTAGAGTAAATTTGATTTTTTTTTTTTTCCTGGATTGGCTTCCTTTGTCTTTTCAGTGAAGACAATGATGCCATTGCCCTAAATTTACTTAATTTCACCTCAGGAGACCTGTTCTTTATGAAGCCCAGAGTTTATATTAAGGCTAGTGTAACTCAAATGTGACTAACACAACATGTCTCCTCACAGTAGTTTTTAAAATCTGGCATCTGACCCAGAACCTATTTCTGGAATATTTTAACCTATGTGTAAACACAACATAACAGGTGATTTCTCTAAGGCTTATCAAGGAATATGAATTGTTCCATATTAGTAATGATGATGATAATAGGAAATTTTTCTCTAGTGTTTTCTATGTGCCAGTCACTATTCTAAGAACTTGACAAGTATTCATTCTTTCAATCCTCTTGTGAAACTTAAAGTTTCTATTCTTGAGAAATGCAACATTAACTTTTGCATTGTTAAGAGATTACAGGAAAAGAAATTTAAATATGCTATGGCTTATGTTTAACATATGACAAATCTTTTCTCAGTTTAACAATACCTTGAGGAAAATAGGAAGTTTTAGAATTCATTCACGATTTTTTAGTCATTTTTCAGTTGTAGACAATGAAGTAGGTATACTGATGAAAGGCTGAAGAATTAAATTTATATTCCCTCTAGACACACATGCTTATCAGGTGTTAAAATTTTTCACACAGAGTACAGTAGAATGCTTACATAGAGGAAGACAAATGCTGCTAAAGTTGGTTGAGATACTGGTATACACCAGACACTATGATAACTGGTTCGTCCAAGGTCACAAAACTAGATTTGGCAGAACTCTCTAATTCCCAGCTTTGATGGTATGCCCCATGTTTCTCTGTTATCTGCAAATTTAAAGAACAACCTTTCACCAATGAGGCAAATTGGTTAAAAGAAAAAAGTTAGACTTAATCAAACAATGCTAATTGAAGTCCATTTTGTTTTATTTGTAGAAAATTTGGTATTAGTTACTATCCTGTGATAAGACTTGCTCACTGTAGGCATGCCTCTCTGTAGTGATTGGTTATCAAGAAAAATGTAGAATGACAGGGTACAGTAGAAATTACACTATTTATAGTTTAAATAAACTTTGGAGAGCTACCATATATTTAATGCTTAACTCTGTGAGGGATACAAGGAAAGAACTTAACTTACTCATCTTTCTTAAATCTTTTTCTTTTAAACTATTTTAACTTTTAACTTTTAAACTTTTAACTTTTAACTTTTAAACTTTTAAACTATTAAAGTATTTTTCTTTTAAACTATTTTTTTATATCTATGTTGAATAAATTTAAATTTATATACTTTCATACCTAAGAAATCAGGTATTTTTAACTTTGTATTCTGGACTAATGCAATAGTTTTATTGATTCTAATTGCATTTAAAATGTACTATAAACAACTAGTATATTAATGGTTCTAAAAGATAAGTTTCTGGTGTCATTTTCCTGCTTATAATATTCCTTGCTTTCAGAAACTCAAGTCCAAGCTACATTGAAGGGCTTTGCGATCTTCACTCTCTTGTCTTTCCTGGCCTTGGGGTCCGACATTTCCCTTAGTTTACAAATTGAGACCATATTATTGTAGATTTACTAATACACTTTGTAACCCACTTCTCTCCTTTTTGGCCTTCAAGATTGACTTGCCTAACAGACCTTTCCGTCATTCTCCATGTAAGGAAACTTTTAGAGGTATCAAGGCCCAACTTCAGTGTTACCACTGGTATGAAAATTTCCCTGATCTCCTCGGAGTAAATCCCAGCTCCTTTTTCCCCAAACTTCTGTAGCTCCTAAGCTGTTATATTTTTGTGATAATGATCACCTACTAAATTGTAATATTACATTTTCCTGCAGAAATTATCTCACATATATCATAGACATCTTTCTGTGCAACTTTAAGCACCATGTTTATTAGATAAAGGAAGTTCTCAATAAATATTTATGGGAGGAAGGCAATCAGAAAAGTGGAAATGGATAAAAAACATGACAATTGATGCACTGCCCTTTCTCTCCTTCCTAAAAGAAAATATACAACAATACTTTGCTTTTAGCTGACATAACTATCAAAAGGGATAGGACAGACCTTTAAATAACCATGTTATGATATATTAGTAATCAACAACAATTTTGAAATAATCAGTGAGCATTTACCTATTCAATAAGTAGTGATTGAGCCTCACCATATGTGGATTCTATGTTAAGTTAGGAAGATGAAGACCTAGGTGGGAAAATGGACCCTTGCCTTAAGGATCTTACAGTCTATTGATAAGTAAATAATCTCAATCTGGTATGCTAAATCCCATAATAGGTATTTATAGAGAGGTCTATGGATTCCCCAAGGAAGACACAGCTAGGTTTGACAGAGAACATTTTTAAAAATTCAGAGAAGAAATGATATTTGTTTAGAATTTTGTAGGTTGGAGATTAAGTGTGCCAAGCAGATAAGAAATAAAACATGATTTTTGACACTTGAGAGAAAACATAAACATGGTAAAACGCAGGATGTGATTTATGGAAAGATAAAAGATTAAGAGGTGAGAAAGACAGGGGGCAGTCTTGTTGGGAAGGAACCACGGAGCCATACTTAAAAGTTTGGCTTTCTCCTAAAGAGAGATGAAGAGCCGCTAAAGGGATTTAGGTAGGAAATAACAGGATCAGATTCACAGAATGTGGATAAATAAATTGAAATGGTGAGCCAAAATTGGAAACAGGAAGATCAGTTAGGATACCGCAGGAAATCTGGGAACTTCTAGAGTCCTTCCCAGGCAATGCTAATGGGGTGTAGAGGAAAAAGCAATGCAGATTGTAGAAATTTAGATTGGGTGATGGGAAGAGCCTGGGTAAAGATGGAATGTGCTTTTTTTTTGTAAGTGGTAATGCCAAGAATTAAGATGAAGAGGAAAATATAGTATGGGAAGGAAAAACAATTAGTTTAATATCGGCTGGTTTTCACCAGGCTCTGGAAAATCAAGAGGACCTGCCTAGAAAACAGTTATGAATATTTTTCGGGTGTGAGGTAAGACTCAGCTGGAAACATTTCCAAAAGCTGGTGGTATATGCATGAAGGTTAAGACTGTGGAAGCACATGAAATTGGCCAGAGATGTCTCTGAGAGAGGAGAAGCCTAAGTCTAGCAAAGTCAGTAAAGAAGACTGAAAAGAATGGTTTGTGGTCAGAGGAAACCTGTGAGAAATTTTATCATGAGAAAAAGAGAGGACAGAGTTTTAAAGAGAGTCTTACCAGTCCATGACAATGTGAAGGATACACAGGGAGAATCAAACAAGGGCTTCAGGAAGCTCAGTCTAATAAGCCAACTGGTGTTTAAATTGGGCAGTGAGTGTAATTTCAATATCTACCACTTATCTCAATTTTGAAAAGTCAGATTATGTCCTATGTCTGGACCAGGAACTCTTCATGAGACAAGATGTATAATTATTTATATTCTCATGTAATGTATGTATAAAAATTCAGCAAAGAACATTTATCACGAGTCTGTTTCCTATAGAATTGTGAATATCTGCAGATGTTTTAAAAAGAAATTAATCGTTATAAACTCTATCCATAAAGAAGTTATAATTTGATTAGGAAACTAGTCTATTTCTTCCCATATGGCATGGCTATTTAGTTTATGTCAAGGAGCCATGATATGGAATCTGTTGACTTCATATGGCAAGCAGGATAGACAAAACCCAACTAGCATATCTGAAACCTGATGCTTTCTGTCCTTACACAATTGAACTTATCTGTGGCAACAGTCAATCTTTCTAAGGTGGCTCCCAGGAGACTAGAGATTGTCATACAAGACAGAGCCCCGGAAGCCTTTGTATGCCACTAACTGATCAGATTATGTTATTTATTCCTGTCATTTTCCATTCCTTTCACTGCCACTGACCGTATAATAAGCTGGCAGACAGTTCTGCATTTATCACTCCTCCATCTATAAGAAAAAAGATCATAATTTAGTGTAACTCATGTAACTGCCATGATGAATGTCACAAGGGGTTTGGGAGGCTCTGTTTCACTGATTCCAACGTTCACATAGGTCCAACCAGCCTGCCTTTTCCCAGGAATCCCTCAGTGTATGTGGAAGATTTTACAATTTTCTTGTGTAATATAAGTCAAGTCTGCACAGTGAACATGAAAACTATAATATATCTCTATTAGAAAATAATTATATTTCTTTGTTGTTTATTCCAATAAGTTATATGATTTCTTTTTCATTCGAGGATAATTTTTCCTACTTTTTTGAAGCTGAAGGACCTCTCAACTAAAGCTTATAAAATGCCATCACTTCGGTGAAACTCATTTATTCTTATTATTCCTCATTACTTTTTTATATTCTAATTGCTCTTCAGAGCTTTATACAAGATGCACACAATCTCCCACTACGTGTGCTTCTCCAGTTACAATTTTATAGCCAACACGGTCAACATGTACAAATTGTACATACCAATCTGATTCCTTAGCTGTGGTAATTGGATTCGCCATGTAATTACAGGTGGTAATGACATTTTAAGCACCTTATACAGGTGCTGGGAGAGGTTTATTGTTTTTTTTTTTTTTTTTTACGTGAAACAGCAATAAGAAAGTCTAAGTTCTTGGAGCCATGCCAGACTACAGAGGTGCCTTTCAACTGTAAATAGCAGTTTTCATTAGAGCGTAATTACATCCCTGACCACCTGCACTAGTCTTTGTCACATCAGGCACCCCGGGACCAGGAAATCCTGAGAGGAGAGTTAGTGTTTTGGGCTTTAAAAGCTAGAAAATTAAACATCTATTTACTACCAAGAAACATCTATAGATGTTGGATCAGAATCTGATCCTTGTGGGTTGCATATTCCCTCTTGGTATCACAAACAGGTGACTGCACAACTACATAAAAGAAAGAAAGAAAGAAAGAAAGAAAGAAAGAAAGAAAGAAAGAAAGAAAGAAAGAAAGAAAGGAAGAAAGAAATTCTGGTTCAAGTCCTTCTGCAGGATCAGGGATCAGACTCTGCATGCTTAAGACCAAAATGTATAGTCCAAACGTGTGTGTGTGTGTGTGTGTGTGTGTGTGTGTGTCTGTGTGTCTGTGTGTCTGTGTGTGTCTGTGTGTGTGTGTCTATCAGTCACTCCAGAGCCAAGTGGCTGACGTGATAGTTTACCTAGACACTCCCAGCCACTTCAATGATGCTTCATTAATGATGCTTCAACCTGTGGTTTTGCTCATGTGTGAAAGTAAACTCAGGCGGTCTCCATGTTTACTAAGAACTCAGAGAGCGCAGAATTCGTGCTGGGATCCGAAGGGGAGGCTGAAAGGAAGAAAGATTTGATTTTGCGTTCCAAAGGCTAGCTCCACCTCTCCATGTGCTGTTACGTTGCTCAACTGCTTTACCTGAATAAACGGATGGTGAGAACACGTATTGTGCAGAATTTTTGTTAAGGGTGAAGTGATAGAAGGCATGTACAGTACTAATACTGTGCCTAGCAGATATTAAGCAGTTTGATAATGACGACAGCTGTTGTTATTAAGAAAATAACATGGTTGCAGGAGACAGACACAGATGTCCGTGTTTACATACCGACCTAAAATAATGTGCAGCATAATACAGCGGAAACAAGTGGGTAATACTGCCAGAGCAGAGCATCAAAAAATATCAACCACATTTATATACATTCACAATTGTTGAATTTGTTAAGGATGCTCTGACAAATGTGAAAAATACTTATTTATTTTTAATTTTGATTCTAAGCGCAATTTTTGCTAGGCTTATTTCTTCATGTAATGGGAAAATACACACCCAGCTTGTCATGCCCTTTTGCCTCATTACTTATGTATCTTTTCCCCTCTGGTAAATGTCAGGCAGTAAAATTGAAAATATAGTTTGTTTGGTGTTTGAAATACAGCCAGACCTGATTCTGTGTGTCTGTGGGAGGCACTGCTGTTCTCTCATTCAGTCTGTCCCTTTTCCACAGCTTTCAACAGGTCTGACTCCCGGTGCAGGTAATATTGGCTGTCCTTGTCTGAGGGTGGTCATGCAATTCCTTGACACAAGTGAGATTAAGGAATATTTGACCTGAGTGCCGGGGAACTGATGGTATTTCTGTCGACATACTCCTCTTTTATGGGAAAGCTTCAATTCCCCAATCAATGACTGTTCTTGTCTTACGCCTTTCATAACAAGAAAGGTTAGCAGAAAAGAAGGCCTGGGAGAGCCTGTTGGTTTCACAGAATTCCTACGATACAGTGGGTAGAGGAAAAGCAGATTCCAAGACACTACTCATTTTTATTGTCTGCATTTTAATAAAGATTGAATTACAGCATGAGGACAATGACAAGTTACATGGTTTCATATTTTATATCGTTCTGTCTTTGGAAATACCGAGTCAGATTTCTGGTTCTGATTTTTAGGGCATATCTAAAAGGTGATTATTCAAGCCCCAGCAGGGCTTCATAGTCTCCTAGTCTACAGGTGTTCTTAGTATTAGCCCATGCAAAAATGACATCAGTAAACAATAGTAATTCTCTGGTTTAGCCTTCACAAGGCAAAGGAGACTTTTGTACCTCTTGTCTTTTTCCAAATGAAATAAGTGACCAAATGAGTTACCAGAGTTAGCTCTGGTCTTTTCCTTTCTATCATACCTCTAGTGATATCCCTAAGTCTTTACTTCCCCTGATTTAGGAATTACTAAGGTAGCACTGAAAGAAAATTCAGGCTCAGGACCTGAAGCTATCTTTCTTCCTGTTAGGGGATTTGAACATCTGGCCCCTTTCACTGAGCTTCGGTTCTTTTCTCAGAATGGGAATAACAACATTCACCAACCAGGCAAGCAACTTGCACTTTTCAGAGCTGAACCAATTAAACTGTGTTCTACAGATGAAACTACGGATCAACTGTCTCTTGTGCTTCTCGCTATGATAACTTCTGTTGTGTCAGTTTATTATCCTGAATGGCATGCTTTCTTCCTGAATGGGATCCTCGACCTAGACCTGGCTCCGCATGAGAGGCATTGACAGATAATGCAATCCATTAACAAGTCTTTAGTTTGTGCTTAGCCCCTTGTTAGACACTAGGAGGGTAAGAGAAATATGAGATGGGGTTCTTGCTCCAGCGGAGCTTTTAATCTCATTAAGAACACTAACCCTAATGAAGTTACCATAAATAATTCTAGGCTGCAAAAATAGAGTGGTTTATCTTACATGCTAGGGTTGCATGGGGATAAAGGACTGTCACAGTTCAAGGGATGAGTCAGTAGTGGTCATGGGGCTTAAGTAAAGATGTGAGGCCAATTAGAGCAGAGAAGGAATATTTAGAAGAAGAGGAAATTAATTTTGGTAGCTAAGGTGGAAACAAACTATCGAGGTGTCTGAACACTCACCTACAGGGCCTAGGTTGAATACAGCAAGTACTCTGAACCTGTGAAAGTCTCCGGGTAGCACGGTGCAATGCTGAGAGTGGCATCTTGTGGCTATGAATTTAAGGTCCATCATCCAAATGAGGAAAACTTCACCTAATTTTACTTTCTAAGCGAGGTAAATCAGACTTCACCTTTATCTACCAGGGTGTCAAGAAAGATAACTCAGTCATATTATAAATTTGCTTTGGCAGGGAGAGCCTCCCTTAGAGTCATGTACAAATTCTAGGACAGGAAGAAGGCTTCTGGTCTTTAGTCCAGAGCCGTGGTTCCTGACATGCTCTTGTTCAAGCCCTTGTGGTCCTTTCAAAGCAGGCTGCTACCTTCCCCTTTTCCAAGTATGAAGACATGCACTTACTCCGTGCCTCCAACACCATGACCTTTTGGGTTTTGGTCACCTTGGTTATTCTACCATGAATCCTTCTGACATTGGGGCACTGTGTGGGAGTGGGACATTAGTTCCATATCCCTCTAAAAGCCTGCCAGCTCTGAGAGCTCCACCGTCTTGCTGACACAAAATATACCTGCTTCATTATTGAGCCAGTTCTGCTTTCTTCGCCCTCATGGATTAGCACCCCTCTCGGTTAGCTTATTTTTGCAAAAGCCTGGATATGGGGGAATGTGCTCTGGATTTCTCCAAATTTCTGTCAATGGCCCTGCTTCCCAGAAATTCTTTCTTACCTAAACAGCCCAGGCTCAACACAAACGGGTTTTGGGATTGGACATAGAATCTACCTAGAATTTTTTCCCATCTCCAGTATTAGAGAGAATAAAGTAAAATTAACATCTCAATAATTACTCTGTCACAGGTGTTTAAGCAAGTTAATTATTGTCAGCAGGATGCATTGGATGGAGGGGCAACCTGGAAACTAGGAAGACAGTTTAAAGGCTGTCGCAGTAATCCACAGGTGATTGCTGAGGCCCCAGCCCAGGAGAAGAGGTGACTGTCTGTGAAATAAATTAATGAGATACCCTAACTGGGAGAGAGGGCCATATTCCAAGGCTGTCAAAGGTGTGGGTCAGACACGTTTTTAAATTCTTCAACATTAGACAATGAAGTAATACTCTTATTAGGAGATCTTGTATAGAAAAGAGCTTGACATCCAATCTCCTTGTTATTTCACTTTTCTCCTCTCCCCACAGCTACTCCTGCTGTGAGATTGTCAAACAAACATGTAAGACCTAGCGCAGTGCTTGTAGCCCGGAGCAGAAGAGAGCAGCTTCTAACAATCTATGCAGCTTCCATATGGGAGTTACAACAATTAGTTTCTTTTTTCTCAGACAAGCTGTATTTAGCACAGCAGAGAAGTGGCACTATGCTGAAGTAGCTGGGAGGAGACAACTTGGGTAATAGGGTTGATAGCGCTGAGCTTGGGAGATGCACTGAATGTAGGTAACGTAAAAAATTCTAAAGGAAGCCAATGCCAGCTGAGTTTGGAACTGGGAGCAGAAGAAATTGGCAACTACATGATCAGAGAATAATGATAAAGAATCTGAGATATAAAAGATTCATGGAAGATGATAAAGAGAACCTGAAAAGGGGATTTTTTTTTTCTGTTTTGAAAAGATTTCTAAATATACTTTCTTAATGTCCCAGGCCTATAAATGGGAACTAATGAAAAGTTGAACCCAGAGTGCGACAGAAACTTCACACTTACTCTTTGATTGAGCTAATATACTTAAAACTCATATTGTGTCTATAAAAGAGGCTTAAAATATGTTTTGTGGATATTATTGTTCTCCCGGTGTGCTAGGACTTGACAGAAACAGAAACCAGGCAAATGCCATCAGAGGTGTCTTGTGGCATCAGGCTGCTAATACCCAGATTTGGGAGGCAGAAGACTCAGTGGGGAGTTAGCCATTAGGGCTCTCCACAAACATTCTTGTTCTTCTCTTGTAGCTTATACTTGTCAACCCCTTCAAATTAGATATGACCTTACTTTGGACAATAAAATATGCATGGAAATACCAGAGATAGTCTACATTCTCCTCTAAGATGTGTCATTTCATTGACCCTGTCCAGTGATGCATGCTGTGTTCTCCCTTCCCAGGTGATAGAAACCTGCGTTGAGATGAAGTCTGTGTTGACCTGGATCTACAATGAGAGGAGACCCATGGGCCCACATTGGAATATAAAGTGAGAATGAGAAAAAAATGCTTTGTGTTCTGTCACTGTATGATTTGGGGGCTCTTGCTGCAGCATCAACTAGTCCATCTTGACTCTTATCAATGAGCTACAAAATTAGCTTTCCCTTTTGGAGCTCCCAAAATCTTACTTTTTTTTTTTTTTTTTTTTTAGTGAAAAGTTAGAAATCTGAAATTAGAGCAAAACCAAAAAAGGTATCAAAGGTAAGAGCAGGTCTAGAATGTGTGGGGCAGTTCCAGGACAGCATCCTTGGGAAACCCAAATACCCCAGTATGAACTGTCACAAGGAAATAGTGGAAGAGTTTCACCAAATATTTTAATATAAGTTTTAATATCAAAAGGATCAGAATTTGTATTAGCCTTTAAAGGTATATATCACTTACTTCCCATCGATCATTTGCACATTGGAAACATTTCAAAGAAAAAATAAAAACTTGAGGTTCTATTGACCATAACCTTTTCTATAAAGGGTTATAATAGCTTGGATATGACATCAAGAAGGACAGAAGTGTTAAAGAAATATCTAGATGGTACTGACTTCATCATCACTAATAGCATCAAATAAGAAGTTGCATTCTTATGTAATAGATGTATTTTAAAGTGAATTTGATAATTTTCTTAGAGGCTGTTATAAAAATGTTTTTGAAATGTATTTCTTCCAGAACTGTGAATTTCTGACTCTTTTGTAAACCTAAAACATATTAAAGATTAAGGTAACACTTTCTAGCACTTGGACATTTCAGAATGGGACATTGAGATACTTACAGATTAGGATGAATTGGATCTCTGGATAAAGTGAATTTACTTCAGATGGACCATTCTTATTCAAATATTAGGCAGTCAAGAACCATTCAAAAGACAAGACCATTCTCAAGGATTTGTTATTGCAACAGCTCTACTACTTAGAGTAGATCATATCACCAGGAATTATATTTGAGAGATCGTGAGAACGTGAGCTCTAAACAAGAAGTCCCACAACTATTGTTTCAGATATGGGTTTCCTTAGACATATTGAGAAACTGAACAGTGTTCACTGTGCCTAGTAAATTGGATCAAAAAAGAGATGCTATTTGGCTTCTCAGACTCAGAAATCTACAGCTTTTGTTTCTTGGTAAATTTTATCTAAAATTTCTGAAATGAATCTCCTGGACTAAAAAGAAAAAGGAATAGGAAAGACGTGTCCACACCAAGGCCAGAAGACCCTGGACCTAGAGTCCAAAGACAGTGCAGAGGGAGAAGAAGACAGAGGCCACACCTGCTAGACCTTGGTGCTGGAATGATTGTGCCTGTTGATTTCAATATGAATGAACACATGTTTATTGCATATTGATAGAAAAAAATAACTTGAACAGCATCTTTACAATCTGCTACCCTTCATTCATTCTTTTATAGGGAATGTGTTATGGCATTATCACAAAACATATGTAAAATATCTAGCAACATCCTAACTACTACTTCAGTATTTATGGGTGGATACTGGAGGTCATCCAACGCCAAGAGCTAACCACCCAAAGGAGAAGGGAGCTTCTCAGAACAAAAGCTGAAGACTGCAACTTTTCATTATAATGTTTCATCATCATTCCTCATCCTTGTCAAGTCATATAGGGAGAGGCAAGGTGGACCGTAGGAAGGAGTCTGAGAAAGTTATAC
Organism: Ursus maritimus; assembly: GCF_017311325.1. Taxonomy (NCBI): domain Eukaryota; kingdom Metazoa; phylum Chordata; class Mammalia; order Carnivora; family Ursidae; genus Ursus; species Ursus maritimus. The sequence continues at coordinate 87,181,146 of NW_024423343.1, read as the reverse complement.
ATTTGAATCTTCTATGAGTTTTAGAAAACCCTCTCTAAGTTTGGGCTGGAGTGGTTTTGACTCCTGTGGCATGGAGTTTATCTGGTGGCCAATAAAAGCTCTTAGGAGCCTGTCCGCTAATTGGCTTTGTGTTTGTTTTGTTTTGTTTCATTTTTTCACTTTGCCCTGAGACTATGAGTTCCCAGCTCCAGGGAAGGAATGGACCTTCATGCTATAATGATGGGATAGGGCCCATGATGAGATGACAGCCCAGAGTAGACTGCTTTTTCTTTACTCTGAGGTGTGGTTCCTCAGGGATTGTTCTCCATAGTGGTACTGCAGGCATTCCTAGGAAGCACCCTTCCATTGCGCAGAACTGTCTTGTGTATCGTGTTCCTGACCTTCATTCTACAAATTCCAATGTCAGCTCCAAACACCAAAAAAACTCCTACATGATTCCAAATGCTCCCTGGCTGGGAGCAGTATGTGACTGTCTAGAAAATTAATCTACACAGTAATTGTTTATAATACCTCAAGCACTGGTGAACTGAAAATTTGCACAGAAAGTGGACTCCATCGAGTCTTCCTAGAAGATTAAAAAAAAATACCGAATGCCAAATCAAACAATAACAAATAAAAACCAAAACCAAAAGAAAAAAAAATCTCAAAATGGTCAAATTCATTCTTTGAGTAAACTTTTGGGACCCTTCCATTCAATGAAAACATTCGATCCAAGTTCCTTGCGGCTCACTGCCACCGGCATCACTTAGGAATGCCAAGTGCCTCTTGCAGGTACTCTTTTTACTTTTCAGATGTGTGATGGGCAAGTAAAAGGTGATGCTAGACCTGAAGAATGTTATGTGTATTTAGAGTGAGTATACACTTGTGATTTTGTGTGTTGGCTCATGGATTACATTTTTTATAGCTTAATAGGTAAGCACATTTGGACTAAGAAGCGAACTGCTTTCATTTGATGGTAATTGATATACCATCTTGGCCTTTCTTCTCTGAGGGCCAGGGCCTCCATAGGATGACTGCACCATGTGACTTCGGCATATAAATCACAGCCTGCCACCTGTTATTTAATAGCTAGCAGGGCTGACTCAATAACAGTAAGATTCTCTAAAATTGTTCCCTCCAGCCCTGGGTGTTCCCCATAGAGGTAATTGTCTAGAAAATAAATTTCCTGGACATAGAACAAGAAGTTACAGACTTAGGAACATCTTTTAATGTCTTACAAGTTAACTTTCAACCGTGCTGATGTGTCTGGTTCTTTGGTCTTTAGAGTTATTTTTGTAAATTTTCATCACACATAAATGGATTTACATAATTTGTTTTCAATTAAAGGACCCTGAAATACCCACTGGGCATTTATAATGACCACAGAAGCTACTGGTTACTCAGACTTTCTTTTTTTTTTTTTTTTCCCTTTTCCAGCAGGTTTTTCAGCATCCAAGTAATATATTATATAAAAAGAAAAACAGTGTTGCAAAACCAATTTGCTAAGGGGCTTGTAAAATCCAGCTTTAAAAAGGTACTGAGGCATCAAAGTAAAGGACCAAAGAACCAGATATTTTTATCAGTTTCTCAAGGTCAAACACATTACTAATTCATCAAATATCTCTTTCTGCTAAAGTTATTTGAAAAGCAAACAACCTGTTCTGTGCAGATGTTGTACTTAATAACTCTAATGCTTCAAGAAAAAAGACAGGGATGGAACAAACAGAATTTTCTACTGCTGTAAGAAATGCCTTCATGCTGAAAAACACTTGCATCATTAATAAATACTTTGAATATTCTTAATAATAAAACCTGAGAAAATTTGACTGTAGTAGTTTTAGCTTATCTCCTATGTCAGTTATGTCTGCTGGTTTAGAGGACAAACCATTACAAATTCTAATTACAAAGAAGATTGAACTTTCTTTCTAATGTGTCTTGATTGTCTTTGTCTTAGAAATAGAAGTTGCTCAATTTATGCCTTTATATAGATTAGTTGTGACTGATCTAGCCCCTGAAATGGAAAATGAAATTGGCTGGGGTAGGGATGTGTGTGTCTGGAAAATTATCATTTCTGCACTAACTAGCTTCTCAGATTCTGGCCACAGGACTCCCTCTCTCTGGCCTTGTAAAATGAAGCCTTAGAAATTGATGACTCCAAATTATCCTTTAGTTCTAAAGTTTGCATTCTCTCTCTCAATTTATTTAGAACTATCTCATAACAGTTCTACCCTGTACATATAATAAGAAAACTATGGTAGGTATTCTGTTCAAGAAATGACCTCCCAAAAAAGAGTCAGCATAAATTTCTGGGTAGAGTCCACTATTTTGCATATGGAGCTTGAGGAAGGACCTAATCAGGTGTGATGGTTAATTTTATGTGTCAACTTGACTAGGACAATGGGTGCCCAGATTAAATAATATTTCTGGGTATGTCTGTGAGGGTGTATCTGAATGAAATTAATCAGTGGGCTAGGTAAAGTAGATTGTCCTCTGTAATTTGCATGGGCATCAACCAATCTGTTGAGGGTCTGAACAGAAAAAAAAGGAGGAAGAAGGAGGAATTTGCCCTTGTTTGCTGCCTGCTAGCCTGTTGGAGCTAAGAGATTGGTTTTCTGCTCCCGAACTACGATTTACACCATCAGCTCCCTTGGGTCTCAGGTGTTCAAATTCAGACTGAAATTATACCACTGACTTTCCTGGATCTCCAGCTTGCAGAGAGCAGATCATGGGACTTCTCAGCCTCTGTATTCATGTGAGCCAATTTCTCATAATAAAGCCCTTCATATATATATGTGTGTGTGTGTGTGTGTGTGTGTGTGTGTGTGTGTAAATATTTAAAACTGTTGAACATTTACCTCCTTTTCTTTATGTCTTTACTCAGGATGAGGAACTTGGGCAGGCTTTGGAAGAAGCAGTGGAGGATAGACCATACCTGTGTATTACATGTGAGTCAATAGCAACAAACTCTACCCAATGGAGAAATCATCTCTTTCAACTCATTGCTTCACAAAAACAGCTATTCTTCAGTTATGTTTTATGCAAAAAAAAATTATTTTAATCTGCTCTATTAGGTTACTGTCTACAAATGAGCGCTTGTCTTTGTATTAGAAGTCTTCAAAGGCATGGATTATGAATGCATCTTGTTTTGTATATCACCTGTCATCCTACCACATGAAGATAGACGCATGCATTTTTAATGACAGTGATGATAATAAAGCCACCTAGACTCTGTGTTAGGAAACTTTGACCATGTATTTCCAAGTAACATTCAGGAGAATAGTTGTTAGATTGCTCTGCCTCAAGCCTTAACAAAGAGCAAAGAGTAAATATTCACAGGCACCATGGAATTCAATAGAAGGTAAATGTTCTTAATCAGGTCTGCTTCAAATCTCTGGATTTACTGTCTTTAATGAACCTGACAGAATCAAGAATTTGTATGTATTGCAGACTTAATCTACATTCAGGGTTATCTCTCTTTATGTCTGGCTAAGGCAGATATCTATTTTCAACAGACTCTGGCCAGCATTTCCCATCATTTCTTACAGCAGATTCTATTTCCTGTTAGTGACACATTTGAATGTAATATCTAGACAGGGGCTTGCCAAAGTGTAATCCACATTATCCTAATGGCATTCCTGAAATTGCAGGAGAGGAGCACAATAAGTGTTGTATCACCAAGAGAAGAGGCAGAGAGGGCGCCAAGAGATACGGACAGGCATTATTCTTCGTCGTGTTCCTTTGGACATTGCAGAGTCTTGAGTCTTGTTTAAAAAAAAACAAAAGCAAAAAACCCAAAACCTCACCCAGAATCTCCCCCATGAAACAAACTTTGCTTAACTGCTAAGTAATGTTTGTTTCTCCAGTCTGTAAAAATGAAAAATTTCTCTTAGAATACATAAATAAATAAATTTAGACAGAGCCATGATCATAGTCTTAGTGGGCCCAGTAACTAGATAAGTATTTCTCAAAGTCAGGTTCCCAGACCAGTACCATCGGCAGCATCTGGAATTCGTTAGAAATGCACATCCTTGGGCCCCACCTCAGAGCTACCGAGTCAGAAATTCTGAGGATGGGCCCAGTAAGCTGTGTGGTAAGACCGCCAGGTGAATCTGATGGCACGGTAATAGTTGCAAAGCACTAACTATATTGTTCGTTTTTAGCCTATTTTCTTAAACCATCTGAGATGTTCCTTTAGTATATAAGAGATAACCATAAAAATAAAAAATAAATAAAATATTTTAAAATTTCAAAAATAAAAAAGGTTAAAAAATTTAAAAAGAGGTAACTATTCAAGTCTCACCAGTTTTATCATGTACTGATATATTTGGTTATAGCATCAAATACTCTTTTGGTGGGTCAGTTTTTATGTTTTCCTTTGACATTATTGCTTCCTTAGGAAGGGGCCAAATAGTAAAAAGAAAGTATTTTATTCATTTTTGTACAGCCCAAGCCAAGGGATGGAATGATGATCAATCTTTAAATTGTGGTTCTGCTGTCGATTCTGGCTTTTTTTTTTTTTTTAAGATTTTATTTATTTATCAGAGAGAGAGAGAGAGAGAACACAAGCAGGGGGAGTGGCAGGCAGAGGGAGAAGTAGGCTCCCCTCTGAGCCAGGAACCCAATGCAGGGCTCCATCCCAGGACCCTGGGATCATGACCTGAGCCGAAGGCAGATGCTTAACCGACCGAGGTACCCAGGCGTCCCTATTCTGGCTTTGTATTGTCCTGATCTGCTTACTGCTTGTTGGTAATCTCCATGACCATCACCAGTCACTGAGCAGCTGAATAAGACCTGAGCTGATGTCAGTAAGTGCATGAGCACCTGGAATATTTTGCACTAAAGGCAAGCTAGGATATCACTTCCATCCTCACACTACCCCCAAATCCCAAATGCCTTCATGACCCAGTAAAATTCACAAGTTCTGCAGAGTTGTGGGGCACCAAGAAAACCCTGCAGGTGACAGGCTACTCAGGCTCCACGTGTCAGAATCGGCTCATCTTGGTCTCCACCTGCTGCTTCAGCCACATGTTCCCTCAACCCCTCTCTTCAGACTCATCGCACTTCACTCTGTCTGCAAGAATTCCTTTTTCATTAAGATTCTTCCATCATGACAGTGCCTCACTTCTATTTGGTAATTGGCTTTATCATCACCTTCAGTTTTAGTTACTTGAAACTTTCTTTGGAATTCTAAATGCAATATTCCTCCCTTAATTGTCATGTCAGTTTCTATTTAACGTTTTTGGGTTTGTTCAATTGGCTGATTGTTTACTTTTTGTTCTGGAGATCGGGTTGTCTTATGGCTTTCCCTTCTGTTTGTGTCATCCTACCTACTTACCTGCCCACTTACTTTCTGACAAGTAATCGCTCTCCCTCATCTTCCTTGCACGTGCCTGTTCTCCAGCTTCCCTGGTTCTGACTCTGGCTTGCCTTGATCGTGGACATATGGATGGAGATCTATGTTATATACCATTCAGCAGACTCCAGTGTCATTACAGGGGCCTTGTCCCACCGTGTCTTTTTCTGGGTTTTCCTTCTAATTAGGAAATGCTTGACCTGTTAACATTTCTGTACCCATACACAAAGCCTAGTCTTCAAAGTACCCTACTCCATGCAGAAGTTTTTTTAGATTTGGGTTCAAGTCCTTGTTATTTGACATTGTGTCGCCACTCATTTCTTCTTTACAGACTAATTTTGACTGATGACCAAGAAGATTAGTGAACCAAATTTGGCTCTGGTTTTGGCTGTGATTCTTCCCCTCTTCACCGGATGGATCTCAGGAGCCCACGGGTCACAGCTGCATACAGCATCGCCGGCGCTGTCCATGTTCCTGGCTGGAACCGAGGCTCTGGGCTGACCTCCTGTCTACGAAGCAGTTATTTTGAAGTTGCGGATGATGAACAAAGATGAATTTAGCTCTACTTAGTGCTGAAAGGATAGACAGTTCTGTCGTAATTATTATTTTTTTAATCACATCTAACTTGTCCTCATACAGAAAAAACACTTCAGCTTATAGCTGTCTCGCCTTGGGAAATGAAGAAAGGAGAGCAAGTGTCAGCTTGTTTATGAAGAATAAGTAGTGTGATTAAAAATCAAGATCAAAAACCTCATACTGGTCAGGAGGATCTGATCACAGGAATATTTTCGTTTCTAGTACTGCTAAGCTTTATTTATCTCCCCAGGAAAACTTTGTACTAGTAATAATTGAGCCCCTGATTCCCTAAGTGAGTCTTGGGAGAAAGGAAGGTAACAAGAGACCAGAAATCTCTTCTGAGCTACTAGCCTTGTGGGGATGGACCAGCGTGGCTCTGCTTCTTTTGGACATGAGAGGTGAAGGAGAAAGAGTTTTGTACCACTTTTTATAAAGCTAGACTGCCAGGCACATATGTAGTACGATTAAGAGATTTTTGAGACTGGTTATGGTCTGCATCAGACTAGAGAAATATAATATGAGTCACATATGTAATTTTAAATGTCCTTGAGCCACACTGAGATTTATAAAGAAACTGATGAAGTTAATTTCAATAATATATCTTATTTACACAAATGTAGATAAAATTATGATTCACTATATGAATAATGTAAAAAGTTTTTAATGAAATATTTTCAATTATTTCATTTGAGCTAAAGTTTTGAAATCCAGTGTGTTGGATTAAACTTGTAGTACATCTTAGTTCAGAGTAACCATCATTCAAGGGCTTAACAGCACAAGTGTCTAGTCCCTCCCTATTGGAGAGTGCTGGTCTAGATGTCATAGCTTTCTCTGTTGGACAAGTAGCAGAAGAAAGAGCCCAATTATGGTTCAAGAGGAATACCCAGGGCTGGCTGTATCTATTCCAATAATAAACAAACAGACCATTTAGCTATTATGATTTGGGAAAATAGTTAATACTACATCTTTGTTTTGCAATAAGCTCAATAAATAATTACCTTTCTGGGCTTATAATGCCTGATATGATGAAGTTTCTATTTCCTTGACCATGTGATTAGGTTAGAGGAATCAGGAACCAACAGTGCCTCCAGAGCTAATTCTTTTAGCTAACTTGATTGTCTGAAAAATATTCTGTATCTCGAAAGCTCACACGGGCTTTGCCTACATGTGATAATACAATGTGCAGTTATAACATTAAATATAAAACTTACCAGTGGGTTAATTTAATCCAATTCAACTCTAGTCAGCTCAATTAAACCATCTATTCAGTGACAAAACTTTTAGTCATATTAATGATTTCATTACCTAACCAGAAAATTCAACCGATAGTTTTTATCTGATAGCCTTTTCAGTTATGATTTATAACTACAAGATTTCCATATAACAAGGGCTTTAGATCTACCCACTTCAAAATATTTGACTTGACAGATTATTTCCCCTCTGGTTTGCACAACTGCCTTGAAAAATAATAATGCTTCATTCTTTCAGGAACAGAATTGCAAAATTCTAGAACAGTTGGAAGTGGAATGGTTCCTAAAGATGTCATCATTCAGTGGTCTTCAAAAGGGAGAGGTGGGTTTTAGGGAGAACTCGAATATTGAATGGTACTCAAAGATTTTTCAGGACACAGTTTTAAGAAATGTAATTTTGCAATCCTCAATAATAGATATATTCAACTAAAAATACATTTATGTGGTAAATTATTTGATTTTTTTTCACAAAAGAAAGACATTATACATTGATTATTAATCTTACTGTGGTGCAGTGTTTTAGTTTGTAAAATCTCCAGGTCACTAAAGAGGAATCCTGCTTTCATAGTAATCAGGATCCTATAATCTCATAGGGCTTCTATTTTCCTGTTTTAGAGTAAATATTTCTTTTAAGAATGAAATGAGAATTTGGATAATAGAATGATGCAGTACATGTGGTAGACAGAATTTTAGCCTCCCTGATTTTGTTGTCTCCTGTTGTTAAACACATGCATATTATATTGCATGACAGAAAGCAACTTCACAAGGGAAATTAATGGTTAAGGACCTCAAGCTAGGAAGGTTCCCCTGGGTTATTTGGGCGGGCCCAATGGAGTCTCAAGTAGCACTAGACATTCTTGGATCATAATCAGGCTCCTTTTCTCAGTTGCTTGTTCAAGGCAGAAGAGTCCATGAGAGATGCAGTGAGTAAAGAAAGGTAGAATGGTTTCAAAGAGTGATAGAGACTCAAACAGCCATTTCTGGTTCTGAGATGAAGGGAGCCCCACAAGCCAGTCATTGTGGGGGCCTCTAGAAGCTGAGAATCATTCCCAGCTGAGGGTCAATGAACAAAGTAACCCTTAGTCCTACAATTGCATAAAAAGAAATACTGCCAACAACTTGAATGAGCAAGGAAATGGACTCTCCCCTAGAGTGTCCAGAAAAGAATTTAACTGAAATCTCAACTTTGGCCTTGTGAGATTCCAGGCAGAGAGCCAGCAGAGGCTGCTGGATGTCTGGCCTAAGGAAACTGTGAAATAATAAATGAGTATTGTTTGAAGCCACTAATTTTGTGGTATTTGTTATAGCAGAAATAGAAAACTAATTTAGAGTGGAAATGATAATTTTCTTTATTTTTTTTGGTTATGTTATGATAATTTCCTTTAAAACCTTTGTCTTTTCTATCTCTTGACCTTTGTTAGAGAGTGAATTGCTTTTGAGGAACAACTCAGTGAAGACAAAGCAAATAAATATTGGTAGGAAATAATGTCCACTAATTTTTTATACATAAAAATAAGAAATTATTTTTCAATTATCCTTAATAATCATTAGAAAGGGACAGTAATTGGAAGGAAAAACATCTTTGAATTGAAGAATGGGTCAGTGACATAGAATCTTTTAACTATTATAGTATTATTTTCTAGGACTACCAACATTTCAAAATATACTGAACGCAAACCCATGGAAAAAACTTTCCTTTGATTTTTTTTTGTTAGATTTGTTGTGTTTTATTCATTGAAATAGTTAGAACTTATTGGAATAAATCTTTATTCCAATTAGAGCAATACCTTATTTTATTTTATTATTTACAATGTTTAATATTTTTAACTCCCATTAAAAATGCTATCTCTTATGGTAATTAGATTTTAGCAACATTTATACTTATTAATCTTATATCAAATGTATAAAAATGCTCGATTATAAAATGTATAAAGATGCTTGATTATAATTTCTCACATTAGAATATGCATTCCCAGTATATTTTATTGTCATTTCTCATGATTTATCATAATTTATAATTTAGCTATATTATTTTTATTACTTATACACTGATAAATTCAATGATAAATTAGAAAAATAATAATAATCAGACCCTTTGGTCACAAAAAAATGAAACAAAATTTAAAATGTCAATGTGTGTGTGTATTTAAATCCATATGTACACACACCTATCTACCTATCTAAATGTGGTAGGCTAGGGGTGCCTGGCTGACTCAGTCAATGGAGCATGTGACTCTTGATCTAAGGGTTGTGAGTTTGAGCCCCATGTTGGGTATAGAGATTACTTAAATATAAAATCTTAAAAATAAAAAAATAAATGTAGTAGGTTAATCAAGAAATGATTCTAAAGTATAAGACTATTTTATGTAGTGACAAAATTTGGTAATATAGGAGAAATTACATCTTTTCAACTATTACAATGAAAATATTTAGATGTCAATTGTAAAATGTACAAAGGATAAATCATTTTCAATTGTTTTTAGGATGTTTGGAGAAAAACTTTTGAAGACCACTGATCTGACCCACTGTCTTGGCCTTGGTGTTCTAGAAAGTGGAACCTTTGTGAGCACATTTTAGGGAGTGCAATCCCAGGGAGAAAGATTGAAAGGCAAGAGGAGTGAGACAGGGATAAGGAGAAAGGTGATAGCAGAAATCATTACACACTGACTGCTCAGTTCCCTGAGGCCATTTTCAGAGAAGTGATTGGCCCTCGGAACTGTCTATCCTCAGGATCCTATCTATGGCCCATTGCTATATGGTTCATCCTGAAAGACTAACTTCCCTGTGTTCCCTTGTTGTCATGTGTGAAAGATGAATAGGGGAGTCTTGGACTTATCGTATTATGGAGGCCACAGGGAACATCAGGGAAGAGGTGAGAACCTAACAGGTGGGCCTTCATGAAGTCAATTAGAGTCCATACAAAGCTCCATAACCAACAAAACAGAGACAGGTCAGGGTGAGAGTCAGAAATGATGTCCAATAGGTGTCTGAACAAACTCCTTTTTGCATCAATTGGATATGCTCAAATCTTCCTTTATATCTGTCTTCCACACCTCAACATAAGACTTCTGCTTCCATGAGAATAAGATGCCCTCACTTCCTTCCTGAAAGGGGAGATCCAAGTACAATCAGCTAGAGTTTTCTTCAATGTAATCTCTAAAAAGATTTAAGAAGAGGTTAGTGAAGCAAGCTATAGTCCATTCTGCTGTAACTGATCACAAGGCATAATGCTATTTATAATATTCCACAACAACCATTCTAGGTTGTCCTACTCTCAGTCAATACTGCAGCTGTTCCAAGTGGTATGATCTCCAACCCAAGGGTTCTGAGCCTGTAGTCATTTTGTTCTTGTTGGGCCATGGTTGTTGAAATTGCCCATGCACTGTTTTTATCTCTTCGTTGGGGAGGGAAGAACTAACTAATTTCTGGTGTTTCCTTGGGTTCTACTCTGAATCCTCCCTGCCACATTGCGTAGCAGCAGCCCTGATCCACATGGTAGTCAAGGCCAATTACCTCTGCCAGTTCCCCCACTCTTTTCTTTGTTGCTCTACTGGAAAGGGGAACCCAAAGAGACCAGGGAGTTACAGATTCAAGTTTGACTTTAAAATGCTCACCAGCATCGTGAAGGTCTAGTCCCCTAAGACAGAAAATAAACTTTTAAGTTGTCAGAGCCAAAAAGAAAATTGGATCATTGGTTGTAATGGTAGGAAATTTGAATTTTATTTCTACCCTTGGTTTTTGGATCCATTTAATCTGGCACCTATGTCAGTGGTATGTTTAGCGCATCCTTAGGCCAGCATCCCAATGCTACAGACTTTTGTCCCTGAAATAGTGCCATAACTGAGCCATTAATAAGTGGTTCCATGCTTTGAACAAACCAGCTTTTTATGGATTTGGTGGGGTGGGATCCACATGGCAGCACCAATGAATCCTTTGGTCATATATCGTCTATCACATCTCCTTTGTTGTGAAATGAGTCTGTTGGTCTGAGTCAGTATTACACAGCAATATACCATGTCAATAGATCAAATATTCCATAAGTCCTCTGAAGTTTGTTCTTATGCCAGTACTAGACTGGGAAAAATATCATAATCAGACTAGATGTTAGTTTGGGCATGGAAAATAACTGCATTTTTCCCCCAGAATGGTAAGGGTCCAATACGTTCAACCTAATCTGAAGTGGCTGGCTGGTCTCCTTGAAGAAAAGTTGCACACAGGGAACTCACTCTTGGTCTCTGCTGCTGGAAGCTTAAATATTCCTCATTGGTAGAAGCTACATCAGTCTTGGCTAGAGGGAGACCAGGCTGTTGGGCTTATATATAGTCTCCAACTATGCCAAAGTGGTCACTCTATTCATGGGACCATTGCATTGCCATTGAGAGGGCCAAGAAGAAATATTTCTTAACTGCCACAAGATGAATCACCCTATCTTCTTACTGTTAAGAGACTCTCATACACTAGGCATTCTCTTAAAGGCATTGCCTTGAGATACAAAAATTTACATACTTTAGGTTCACTACCACGGGTCCATCTTCATACCTCTTTTCCAGGCTTCCTTGTCCTATCTCTGAATCTTATTCCTTACAAGCCACTGAGTAACCAGTTAAACCATTTCTTACTTCCCAAGAGTTCATGTGGATATGCAATTCAGACCGCTTTTCTCTATATATACAGCAGACGACTAAGTACATTCCTCACAACTTTACCCACTGGAAGGATTTCTCTTCCCCACACTCCTTATGCCCATAAGAGGGACTTGAATATACTAGCAGTCTATTTGGGGCTGCTCCCACATCAATGACCATTGTGAGTTCTTTCCTCCTTCAACAGCTAGTTCTTATTAATCCCCAATAAGTTTATAACAATAAACTGAAAAGAGGCAGTGAGGCAGTGGTGATAGGCAAAATGGGATTCTGAACCACTTCATGTAATTTATTCCTATTTTTGAAAGTGCATAGACCCAATCTCAAATATATCATTTCTTCCGTGGTATAGACTGTGGCTCTGCCTGGTTAGTATGGACTGAATATTTGTGCTTCCTCCAAATTCATATGTTGAAACCCTAACACCCAATGTGATGGTATTTGGAGGTAGGGCCTTTGGGAGGTAGTTAGGTTTAGAAAAGGTCATGAGGGTGGTACCCTCATAAGGGATTAATGCCACTCTAAGAAGAAGAGGAGATGGGAGAGAGATCTCTTTTTGTACTGAGGAGAGGTCACATGAGCACACAGGAAGAAGGTGGCCATATCTAATCCAAAAAGAGAGCTCTCTCATTAGGAACTGAATCTGCCAGCACCTTGGTTTTGGATATCTTAGCCCCCAGAACTGTGAGAAATAAATGTCTGTTGCTTAAGCTACTCAATCTATGATATTTTGTTATAATAACCCAACTAAGACACAATGGAACTGATGTTACTCAACGAAATGTGGGCAGCCCCAGTTGACCTATCACTTGATGAACCAAGATCAGATGGGCCTAATAGTATACCAGGACTCAACTTGAAATATAGAGTAGTTTCTTGCCTCAGAATACATAGCCTTGCTTAAGAACCTTAGGGGGTCTTCACTGTGACTCTTTTACTAAGACTTGACAGAGACCAGTTCTAACAACATTAGCTTGGCTGAAGTACTGGCCTGAGTGGTAGAGCTGCTTATAACAGAGCCTGATACAGATGTAGAGCTCTCACTTTCTGTTTCCTACTCCAACCTAGAAGTCTCCCATGTCACCCTATAATAGATCCGAACTGTCTCCCAAAAGTGGTATATATGACCTCCAAAATTAAGACAAATGAATAAAAAACACCAAAGAGCCCTATTTCATCATAGTAGGTGGTGTGAGAGGCAACAACTTATTCTTTACACTAGAGGGTATAACCTAGAATATCTTACATCAATGGATTGTTAATCTGGAAAACTTGGATTTAGAATGTGGATAGATTAAAGTCTGGATGGAATACTTTAGTTTTCATTCTGACTGTTAACACCAGCCTTTGCTTATCAGCATGTTTTTAAGATTATTATTATTGCACAAGTCTAACAGCACCTGGGTTTACTGTCCATTTCTCTCTCTTAGGAATACCATGTTCTTTTATTCATTACCCCAGATTCCTGTGGGTCAAGGAGCTGTCATTGCCACTTAGCTTTGCTGCCCATTATGGTAAATGTGTTCATCTTATCACTGACAGTTACATACAGCCACTAGATCTCCACCATTCCTGTATCCATCACCCACATTGTTACCAGGAAGTCCAGCTCCAAGGCAGCATTTATCATTGTTGTGCTACAAAGGACAGACAATACTGAGATTTTTCAAAGATGATAAAATTTCCTGTTTTATTTCAGTAACGAGAGTGTCCTGGGCCAACAAGGAAACATAGGTACGTGGCGGGTTCTCAAGTCTAAGACAGTAAATTCATAATAACATGGCCACCTTCCCTGAGCCTACTGATCACTTTCTCAGTATTATTTTCAGGGATACTTTTATCACAATTGACCATCTTCAGAACTGTGCTTTGAGAAGCTATTGAAAAAATCTCAACATGTGTTTGCCAGAGCATTTAAGCCTAAGTGATGGTAAGGGACTCATATAAATAAATTATTCCATAGTCAATCTATAGTCTACCCCTGTGTCTAGCCCACAAGACCCAATCCTATATCTGCTTCTGGTCCCTGGCAGCACAAATAGGCAGTGTATGTAATTCCTTCACTGTGTGAGGGATTTCTTTTGTTAACAAAAATTGTATTTACCTACTTGGGCTTTGCCGATACGCAACTTTGGAAGGCAGCTATGCTCATCACTGTATCACCAATGTCACTACTGCTGCTACCTGACTTTGAATGCTAGTCTGAAGTCAGTAAGGGTGGCATGTGGGGATTTTTAAAAGAATAAGTGCATTTTATGAGTTGCTGTCAAAGACTTTCCATCTTCCATTTTGCCTTTACTTGGCAGATAACTTCTACAGATTGTTTTTTTTAATTGGTGCTTTCAAGGTAATTTTTTTAAAAAAGTTAAAAAGCCTACTAGAAATCCTCAAACTTATCATTGTTCCCACATATTTCACATGCCACATCCACTGCACATCCCTTTATCACACTTTCCATGTGTATCTTATGCCAGTTAATCTCAGGTGAAAGCCTCAGTCACTGTGAGGCCACCAGTGATGGAGATTCGCTATTCTACTGATGAGTAGTCTTTCTCCAAAAATCTCATCCTGAGATTTTCTAAATCACTGCTCCTCTTACCAACCATTTTCCCCTGGGTTCTTCAGAAAGCAGAGCCTGAGCTAAAATTTTATATGGTATGACTTTATTAAGACATGCAATCCCAGGAAGTGAGGGGAAAAACATGAATAAAGGCCATGGGAAGAGTGGCATTACCGAGCCCTGACATCACCAAGTACAATTAATTCCTCAGTCCATTCTGATCGTTTTTCAAGAAACAATATGAACTGTATCTCAGCACTATCTGCTCATGGGGAGAAGGAAGGAAAGATTTATCCACTGTATTCTATTTCTCATTGGTTGGAATTTTCCCCAGGTTTTTTGTTATCAACTCTCTGCCTATTCTATACTACACCTGTATGGACTCTGAGCAGGATCAACAAAAATTGGAAGCTCCCTGATGAAAGTGAGGAGTTAGCATCATGGGCATTTGGAAAGGCACTGTCTCGTGCACCTGCAAGAAATTAATTGGAGCTCACACAAAACAGGTAGCTAAAATAAGAGCCACATTGGGAAAACAGACAGTGAAGAGGTGAATAAAATATGTCTGGCATAGTCACCAAAATCCATTTTTATACTTTAGGAAAGTGAGGCCCACATAAGTAAACGGCTTATTCAAATTCTCACAGCTAGAAAAATTAGAGAAAGCTGATCCATCATATGGACTCAGCAGGAACTAACTTTTGGGCTTTATCTTTTGAGAGTAGGGCTTCAGAATACCTTGTAGTTGGTCAGAGACCAGCTAGATTTGATTACGGTAAAGCAAAATCCTGGAATTCATATTCTTAAAAAAATGATGAAAAATATATTTCAAAAAAAGGAATGAGGGGAAAAGATTGTGGCTTACTTGTAACTATGTGATCAATTATGTAGATTTCTGACTCAAGACTCTTTCAAGGGCAATGAAAAGGTACAAGTCTAAAATGAAGTTGTTAATTTTATTTTAATCTGAGATTGCTAGGAAAGATACTCTCAGTGCATTTGGATGATGGACCTGATAGAATAAGTCACTTCAGGCCGCTGGGGATAGATGTTCTCGTTTAAGGACTTCCTGAAGATATCCCATTCATTAAGGGGAAAGAAACATAGCTGAGTACTTACTATATGCTAAGCAGAGATTGCTAGCCCCTAATATAATTCACACAAAGACGATTTCTTACTATATCTAAATTCCAATTGCTTCAGGAGTACAAACAGTCACTAAATTGTCGTAAATGACAACTTTCTCTTCAGCAAACCCTGAATGTATTAGAGTCCTTGATGCAACACTGGAACGAATACGGACCCGTGACTCTTCAGATTGGAGATGAGCCCAGGGAAGCGGTGTTCCTACAGTGAGTGAGCCCAGGAAACGCAGGTGGCACGTGAGAGCCTTGGAAGGCGGGATTTGCTTCTGGCTGCATGTTGGTTTCAGCACAGTGTGTCCACTAGGCTAACAGCGGCCTCACGAGAAGATTCGTCTCTCTTTGACAAAAATCATCATCATCATCCCAAAAAAGAAAAACAAAACAAAACAAAAAAAACCTCAGACTTTTCAGCACCTGGATAAACCATTTAAATTGAAGAAGAGGGGCGCCTGGGTGGTTCAGACGTTAAGCGTCTGCCTCCGGCTCAGGTCGTGCTCCCGGGGTCCTGGGGTCGAGCCCTGCATGGAGCCCCGCATCAGGCTCCCTGCTCGAGGGGAAGCCTGCTTCTCCCTCTCCCACTCCTCTTGTTTGTGTTCCCTCTCTTGCTGTCTTTCTCTGTCAAATAAAGAAAATCTTTTTAAAAAATAAAATGAAATAAAATTGAAGAAGACAAAAATATTTTTGAGAAAATTTAGCTATGTTGCATTTAGTAAGGTTTTTAGAAAACTTATAAGGTATCATTTATTCTCTAGTTTTAAATAAATAATTAAACTTTTCATTCTGAAGTAACTGTAGACTTACATACTGTTACAGTAAATAGTAGAGAGATCCCATATACACCCTACTCAGTTTCCCCCAATGGCAACATCTTACAAAACTGTCTAGCAAAATCACAACCAGGATATTGTCATTGATGCAGTCAAGACACAGAACGGTGCCATCACCACAAGGATTCCTCAGGGTGCTCTTTTACTCGACCTTTCTTTCCCAAGCATCCCCTTCCCTGACCACTAATCCATTATCAACTCGTGTGATTTTGTTGTTTCAAGAATGTTACATAAATAGAATCATCCAGTATATGACTTTGGGGGTTGCCTTTTTAAACCCAGTATAGTTCTCTGGAGAGTCATCAAGGTCATTGTGTATTATCAGTCATTCTTCCCAGTAGTTGATGGTACAGATGGACCACAGATTGTTTACTCATTCACCGATGGAAGGACATCTGGGTTCTTTCTAGTTCTTGTCTATTATGAATGACATTGTTACAAATATGTGTATACAGATTTTTGTGTGAACACAAATCGTTGTTTCTCTGGAATCAATGATTCCAGTGTGCTGGGTCATATGTTAAGCTCACATTTAGTTTTTTGAAGAAACTAACTATTTTCCAGAGCGGCGGTTCCCTTCTACATTCCCAAAAGCCAGTGCAAGGGTGATCTAGTTTCTCTGTGTTTTCACTGTCATTTGGAGCTGCCACTATTTGATATTTTAGCCATTAATGACGGGTATGTAGAGATACCCCATTTTGGTCTTAACAGACATGTGGTTTGCAAATACTTCCTCATACTATACAGCTTGCTTTTTCATCCTCTTAAGCCTTTTTTTTTTCAGAGCAAAAGATTTGAATTTTGATGAAGTCTAACTTATCAGTTTTTCCTTATATGGATTGTGCTTTGGTATCAAATCTAAGATTCTTTTCCTAGACTTAGATCCTAAATTTTATTTCCTGTTTAAAAAAATTATAGTTTTACATCCTATAGTTAAGTCTGTGGTCTATTTTAAGTTAATTTTTATAGAAACTTTGAGACTGAGGTCAAGGTTTTTTGTTTTTTGGTTTTTTTTTTTGTTTTTTTTTGTTTGTTTGTTTGTTTGTTGTTGTTTTTTGCTTATAGACATCTAATTGCTCCAGCACCATTTGCTGAAAAGCCTATATTTATTGTATTGTTTTTGAGCTTTCGTCATATATGTGTTGGGCAGATTAGTGTTGGTCTATTTCTGGATTCCCTGTTTTGTTCAGTTCATCTGTATGCCTATCCCTGCACAGTCTTAATGCTGTAGCTATGTAATATGTCTTGAAATCAGGTTGACTGCTTCTTACTATTTTATTCTTCCTTTTCAAAGATTTTGTATATGTATAAATATATATATATATATATATGTATATCTATATATTTATTTATAGTTTAGAATAATCTTGTCTATATCTATAAAATATCTTGCTGGGAGATTCCATTCCCAGCACAGAGCATGACGGGGGCTCGGAGATCCCTGAGATCATGACCTGAGCCTAAATCAAGAGTCAGATGCTTAACAGACCGAGCCACCCAGGCGCCCATAAACAGTACTTAATTTCTAATTTTAGTTCCATGTGTTTATTTTTAGTATATAGAAATGCAATTGATTTCTTAATGTTTGCACTGAGGTGTTTAAGACATTGATAGTCTCATAGCAATCTTACATATTACATTCTTTTTGAAAATATCAATTCACGGATGCTGACTATGAGTAGAAGAATGATTGCGTTACATGCTGTATCAGCTACTACTGCTACATAATGAACTTCAAATTTCCAGGGCCTTAAAATAATAATTTCTTTTCTCTCATGCTTCTGCTAATCACCCGGGGATTACCTGGGAGTCAACTGGTCTAGGCTGAGCTTGACTAAGTTGCAGGCTGAATCCAGTTTTGTTCCATATTGTCTGCTCCTAACCAATGGACCAGCAGAAGCATGTTCTCATGACAATGAATGAAATACAGGAGGGCAAGCCCAACCCTGCAAACACAGGTCAAATCTTAGCTTGTCTCGAAGCTGCTCATATCTCATTGACAAATCAGGACACATGCCATAGCCTGGTAACAGTGGGACAGAGTGATGTATTCTACCTCTAATGAGAGAAAATATAATTCTGCACAGGGGATGGATATAGAGACAGACAAAGTACTGGGACCAATAACCTACATGCACTCAAGATCAACTGTTAGTAAGCAGCAGAACTAAAACAGGAGTCTAGACCTGTCTGAATTCAAAGTACATTTATCATTTTTTAAAAACATTGATTACTTCCCAATCAATAGAAAAAAATGATCACAAGGTAGGCAGTATTTTTTCAATAAAGAAATGAATAAAGTATTCAATTCTGCCACTTGCAAAAATATATTTTAGGGGCACCTGGGTGGCTCAGTCGGTTAAGTGTCTCTCTTTAGCTCAGGCCATGATCCCAGGGTCCCGGGATTGAGTCCCACATAGGGCTCCCTGCTCATCAGGGAGCCTGCTTCTCCCTCCACCCCTCCCCCCTGCTCCTGCTCTTTCTCTTTCCCTCTCTCTCTCTCTTTCTGACAAATAAATAAATAATAAAAAATATATTTTAGATATGTAGATGTGAATTTAATTTTTGCAATAGTAATACAAAATTTCTCATCTGGTAAGGAGACTTGTTAATTACTCTGCTTCATTTTTTTATTCCCTCAATACCTTAAGGCCCTCTGATCATGTTGCGTTATGGGACCTGAAAGAATAACTTCCTCATAGCTATAGTGAAGTTGTTTTCAGACTTCAGTAGCTAATGTTCGCTCTGACATTGTTCTGCCTTCTACTTCATGTTATTCTCTAGCAAACAGCCTAATCATCAAAGATCCTGTGCATTTTCATTACCGGCTCATCTCCTGATGTTTTCAGAAGACCTTTCCAAAGTCCTTTTAGGAAGTTGTCTTTAATGTGTTCATTTTACAAGCCACTTGCGTGTTTTTAACAAGTTCTGTAATTGCTCTCATATGGAGGAAATCTCTATTTGATATTCGGGAAGTGCAATTAGTACCAAAGAATGTCAGGAAGAGGGAATTGAATGACATTTCTTCAACCTGACTGTCAATTATGGACTTTTTCCAAAACGGATGAGTATCCCAGGGTTTTTTTTTAAAGAGGAAGTTGGCAGCTTCTGAGAGCAAAATTTGTGAGAGAATCCTTGAGTGCTATGGAAGCAACTGTCTAGTGTGACCCAGTAGAAAACATGTGCTAATGGTTGGGCAATAGTAAGCCCTAGCCTCATCTTTAGAATATTACAATGTGGGTTTTTTACTAGATCAGTAAGAGTTTATTTTATGCAGAAAACTAATGGAAAACATATATGATTTGGATCTATGCATCTTTCCATTTCCATCTCAATCAGCTCAATCAATGGCGTCTTTACTAAATATAACACCGGATGAGGTGAGAATGTGATCTTCCAGCCTGTAGACATCATTAGGACTATTGGTTGGTATACCATGACGGCCACTGGGCTTATTCAAATTGAGGACCTAATTTCAGCCTCATTCCTATCTTGTCAACATTAAATCCCATAAATTACCGTCAGGTGTGAATATAAAATTTATTGAGTTATATTCCCTATAAGGGCCTTGATAGGAAAAAAAAAATCCCAAGATAGTGTTTTAATGACCAAAATGGACTTTTGGTTGGATTTCGTGGAACATTTTGAACATTACCGTTAGTACTCTGGTTGCTTCTTAATAGTTTTCAAATGATGTGAATATCTGACAGGAAAAGAAACAAGCCCGCCCCTCACTACGTTCCGTTTAAAATAAGCAAGTTTATCTTTTGTTGGTTTATCTCAGGTAACTGATATTTCAAAGCTGTCCCTGTGGCTCTGAGTCACTTACTGTTTTTTTGTAAGGGAAATTGGTTCTTTTATATTAATTGTTAAATCTGTATTACCACTGAGGTGCCATCAGTCTGGAAGGAAAAGAAGTCTTTTCAGTTTTAACCTCTGCTGGCTTACACAAGTCCCATTTAAAGTTATTATCCAAGCAGCCACTGGAGCCATGGATTGGGCTTGTCTTAAACTAAGGGCCCTTGCCCCCGGTTGTTTATCATGTAACTGGGGAGAGGATTGCAGAAAAATTTATTAAATGAAGGGAAGAAACAATCAAAGCAAGCACACTGATAATAAGACCAACAAAGCAGGCCGACAAAAAAATGTAACCTGATGTTCATCATTGTACCCAAAAAGAAGAGTTTGATTTATGAAACAAGTTGACTGAATCCTTTCAACTTGTGTATGGTGCATACCTATGCCGGTTCTGTATCAAACACATACCTAAGCCCTGAAAATCTCAATCGTACATGTAATGCACATTATTTTCTTGTTTGTCATTTTTAGCCAGCACTTGGATAGACATAGCCATAGACAGGAGTGATACCGAGTCCATAAAACGTAAATAATTTCTTAATTTTTTGGCTGTGGATTATTGTTCAGTGGTATGTTGCTAGTGCCTATTGTTACACGTGGAACATAGTAAGCCATCAACAAATAATTTTTGAGTGAATAGAAGTATCTCACTGGAGACAGTATAAACTCTAGTCTTAGACTGCCTGATTTTGAATTCCAATTTCAATACTCTCTAGCTTTCTGATCTCAGGAAATCCACTTAACGTTTGTGGGCTTAAATCTTTTCATCTGAAAATGAAAATAATATTTTTTATCTTATAAATGAATTAATATACAAAAGGAATGTAGATTGGTGACTGGAGTATAATAAGCACTCAAAAGTTGTTAGTTATTGTTATTTAAGAATTAATCACAAAAAAGATATTTTCTCTGCTTGTTTTGAGATTATTTTTATCAGTTTTTTTTCTGAGTTCTAAGAATTATAAGTTAATTTCCTTAGAAAAGGAACAATACAATGATAAATATGTAATAAAAGAAACCCATATATTGAAGCTTAAATTCAACATAAATTATTTTGTGCATAATTATGTGTGTCAGAATGCCTGCAACTCCATTATCACAAATTACAAAAAAAAATTGCTTTTTTTCATGCTTATTTATATATTTCAATTTTCTGCCCTCCTTACTTTCTATAAAATGTATCAGGTGAATTGAAATAAAAAACACATGCAAATATTTGGCAAAATATAAACATAAGTAAAAATTCAAGATCAAGGGAAACACAAATAAAAATACAATGGCAATAAAGACTAATAGAGAGTTTATAATTGTCTTAATATTATCTCTGAGTTGACTAGAAATCCCTTCACAAAGCAGTGATCAGTTATATAGTTCTTTTATTCATTCACAAACAAATATTTAAAGAGTATGTATTATGTGCAGTATTAAAAAGTAGGAAGGATAACAGTTCACCAGGAGACAGGATTTTCCTAACCCTGAAATTCTAAAAGTAATTTATCACAAAAGTTATTAAATAGAGGACGTGAAAGAAATGCAATTAGCAATATCTTCGACATCTTTGCCATAAATGCAGTAATCAATTTCATATGTCAGTTTCTGGTGTGACCTTTGACAAAAGCTAAAAACAATAATCAAAATTTGATCATATTCATATTACATTATTCTAATATTATGAGCATCAGTTAAGTGAAATTGGGTATTTAAAAGGAAGAAGCAAACATAATTTCTTGTCAGAGTCCTTGAAGCAGGATTACAATAGAAATAAAAACCACTTCAATAAACACTTATTGACTGTCTACTATGTACCCACACTTGGGATAATTGCTGAGGTTTTGAAATTAATGAATTAGAACACTCATCTATTCTGCTTGTTTAGAATGGACTTCATAGAGGCCAATGACTTTGAAGAAGTGGTCATTTTAATTTGATTTAAAAAGCACAATCTCATTTAAAAAAATGAAACATTTCTTTTTCTACACCATCAGTGATAATTTCCAAATGCCACTTTGAAGAATAAAGTATAGATTCCCCTTACCCAGATATAGATTATATTTATATCCACCATTTAAAAACAAACAAACCAACCTAAATAGAACAATGACAACAAAACAACACAACCCTACTCTTTGAATCCAAGAATCTTAGAGTTGTTCTTGGCAATGTCTCCCTAATGCATGATGAACCCTTTCCAAGATATCCTAAAATATGGTCCCCCAGTCCTTGCCTGAACATTTTCAAAGGAAAAAGCCCACTATTTTGTTATGTTCTTTGTATTTGAGTCAAAAGTGGCCTTTCTGTTTGAATCAGTTAGGGTGAGTTCAGTTGCTAGTAACCCAGTAACAATGGCTTCAGTAAGATTATGTGGTAGACAGGTTGACATGATTGATTTCATTAAAGATCTAAGTTGTTTTGCTTTTTTGTTTCATATTTTACTCTATCATTCTCAGAATGTTTGGCTTCACTTTCATGCTTGTGTTCTTATAGTCCAAATGGCTGTAACAGCTCGGGGCATCATTTCCAACAGAAGAGAAAGTCTTATTATTATTTGTTCTTATCTGCTTGAAAGATATTTAGATATGAAAAATAATATTTATTTTATGCCCTCTAAAGGCCTTAAACACTTCTAATCTAAAGTTGATAGGCATCCGGGACCATCAAGGGAAATAAACAGTAGGGTGTCTTAGAGCATTGACAGCACACTCACATTCTCTGTTTTAGCAGTAACTTACTATGTAACTGATGAAGGGAACACATTCAGTCACTGCTCAGATCCACTCCCAAAAGATTTGTAGAGCCTGTGCCAAAAGTACATGTAAATGCTCACCTTCCATTATATCTCAATATTTAAAATAATGAATCAATCTATCAAAGTGTTAAATAAAACATGTACTATTCTATTCTCCTTCCCAGCCAGGGAGCCTCTCTTGTCTCTGTGATTATCGGTTTCTTGACCTTACTCAAACTTATGGTACACAAAACTGTTTTGTTGAACTCCCTCTTCCAGGCTGTTCCTAGCACCCCTGTCAGATCACTGCATCCACAAGGTATGTGAAAG
This sequence comes from Ursus maritimus, assembly GCF_017311325.1. Classification (NCBI taxonomy): domain Eukaryota; kingdom Metazoa; phylum Chordata; class Mammalia; order Carnivora; family Ursidae; genus Ursus; species Ursus maritimus. Next base: position 87,157,900 of record NW_024423343.1, on the reverse strand, counting down.
AGGAACTCAGAACCAAGGACAGATGACACCCTAGTTGTCTGCTAGTTCTACCATTGTTAGGGCTACCTTATAAAGGCCCATAGTTCTTAGCAGAATCCCCTGGATTTCACAATGATAATACATGAAAAAAACTGTATTTTACATAACACTGCCAGTGGGACATAGCAGCCTAAGATCAAACATAATATTTCTCTAGTAAAAATGAACATTCACACTAAATAAACTACACAGAGCCTCACATCTACGGGGATCAGGTTTTGCTGACAAAACAGTTCAGGTCATGTCAGGCTTTGCCACTAGAGTAAGCAATTGAAAACAAAACAAAACAAAACAAAAACTTCTGCTTTCCAGAGCTTTTGAATTTCAGAATTGCGTTATAAGTGGTGATAGATCTCATAGTCCGTAGTCTCATGCTTCATTCTCCCTTCTGATTACCCCCCTTTTTCTTTATCCCTTTCTTCCCCTACTGATCTTCCTAGTTCTTATGTTCCATAGATGAGAGAAATCATATGATAATTGTCTTTCTCTGCTTGACTTATTTCAGAGGGGAGGGAGTGGGAGAGTGGGATACACTGGTGATGGGTAGTAAGGAGGGCACGTATGGCATGGTGCACTGGGTGTTATACACAACTAATGAATCATCGAACTTTACATCAGAAACCAGGGATGCACTGTATGGTGACTAACATAATATAATAAAAAAACATTAAAATAAAAAAAAAAGAGGTGATGGATCTGTAGTATGTCAGGCACTTAGCTCCATACTTTAAATATATTTTATGATTTAGCACATTACATTTTTAAAAGATAATTATAATTATCCTTATTTTACGTATGGGAAAAGTAAGGTTGAGGGGGATTAAGTAACTAGCCAAAGGAGCTGTGATTTAAACCTGTTTGCCTTATTCATCCCGCCAATGTGCATCAGACTGTCAATAATGCATGAAGAGTCTGAGGTAGATTCCCCTGTAAGTTTCATAGAGAACCTTTCCAGAATTATCACTATGATACACTGAGACCCATCCTTCTGACGTTGCAGTATCGTCCAAATCTCCATTCACAATGAGGCCACAGATGAGAAAATGAGAGGTCTTAGAACATTTCTATGACATAATGTACTTCCTTTCAGCATTCTTTTAAGAGAACTATGACTCACTAAAGATTCCATGCAGTGACACAAACTGTTGGATTAATGAGCAATTTATCAGTGATTTAAGGAATATTTGCCTGTCAAATCAGATTCGCATTGTATTGTAAGTGTCTTCCTCTCCCCAGAATGCAAATATGTTTTTTATGATCCTTCTCATGCTCTGCTGCTTTGATTCCGAGGGTTATTTCTATTCACACCCTTAATGACTAGTCTTGAGGAATGTATATTACTAATGAAATGCACATCAGTAATGTTAAATGTGACAGAACGGAAAAGGTCATCTTCTTTCTCTTCCTCCAAACAAATAACAAATCATCAATTGTTAGGATATAATCTTATGTTTTTAATTTGTTTGTTTGTGTTGGCTGTGGTTGATTTTCATCAGGGCATTTTTTAAACGTTGATCTGAATTCTGTCCTTGGAATACACAGATGACATTTTGGGTTCACTGGCAGCATGACATAATTGTTCTGTGATTCATAGGCTCTCTTAGGACTCTTGCAGGTTCATGTGGCTGAGTGATCAGTTCTAGTCAATGACGTGTGATTGACAGTGTCAGATGTCACCATTAAGCTGCAGCAACAAAAGTTTACCTGTAATTTTCAAGTTTATTTTTCCCAAGCTTTCCTGGGACTTATTTTTATCTTTTATTTTACTCCAGGATCCAGAAAAATGTCTGGGACAAAATAGAAATTTTTGATAAATGAATGAGTCCCCATTGCCTGTTTCCCCATCTATGGATAGTAGCTATAACCTTGACCTTTCTAGCCCTGTGCTATATCCTGCCTTATGGCCAAGGAGATGGCCTATTCATCTGTGAGATGTCACCTATAGTATTCTTGTTTTAAAAATTCGTCCCTATGCTGTAAGAGGAGGTAAAGCATTTTCCAAATTATCTGTGATTTTGGTAATTGTTCACATGAAGACTAATAATTTTAGGGGAAAACCCTAGCTTAATGTAGCTTCAATTATGGGAAAGTCCCCAAATGGCTTTGCCTCCTTCACTCTTTAAATTTATCCTTTCAAGAGTAAAACAGATTAAGGCAGATCCCTTAGCAAGGATCAATCCCAATAAACCAGACTTAACAACAAATTTAGCATGTTGTTTTCATTTTTCACTAATTCTTTTCAAAATTAGAGTAGGAAAAGAAATAAAAATAAGTATCCCTCTGTCTAACACAAGACTGTTGATTATTTTTCTTAACTCTTTAGGATTTTATATAATTTTTCTTATTTCTCTCCACCCAACAAATATCTAGTCTGGTTTCCTTTCCTGGGTGGTCAGTTGATTTTATATTCTTTTGTTGCTCATGGACTATGCCTATAATTTTCTCCCAAATTTGAACTCCTGGCAAAGTGACTTTGGAGCAACATCAAGCGAATGATCAGCACCAACACATCCCAAATCCTGGAAGAAATAATTCACATGGCACACCTGCCCATTGGAGGAGTGGTCTGTCGGTAGGTTTTCTTTGTAGACAAACAGAAATAAATTAAATGAGTAACTAGAAAGGCCAAACATAACCGCCTCTTCACAAGGCATATCTTAAAATATTGGTCTTAAAATAAGGCCTTTTGTTTATTTTTACCCACTATACCTAAACAAGCCAGGCACTTTGCTATTGCAAATGAAATAATTTACAGAAAATACTACTAAAGTAAATATTACCATTTCTTCTCCAATTGTTCTTATCCATCTTTCTATTGTCATCTCTCTAACAGCATTGACTGCTGGCATTTGTATCCATGGATTTCAATTTGAATCCAAGCCTCCTCTTCTGGCCTTCATGTTTTCCCTCTGCCTTGAATTCTTCCTTCTCTTTTACTTCCTTTCCAATACTCCTTGCACTTTTAATACAAAATTATGGTTTCCAGTGGCCAGTGAAGTTATCTAAAACTACTTAGCATGTATCAACATTTTCTTTCTCTGCATTTTGTGGTTCTTTACTTCCTGTACCTGATTTATTCATTCACTGGTTCTTTCAATAAATGGTCATGAAATTCCAAGTACAGTACTACACTTTGAGCATATAATAATGCATAAAGCTCAATCACTGTCCTGAAAAATCACACAATCTAATGTCAGAAACAGATAAACCTGGGCTATGAACTTCCCAACTAACCAGAAGTTTCTTTGAGTACAATGATTTTTTTTCGTTATTCATCATGGTTCCATGGTATCCGTGGCATCTATAATTCTGGAGAGGACGCAGTAGGTTCTCAATAAACATTTGACAACGTTGATGTATGAAAATATTAATGAATAAGATGCCACGATGGTGAAGTGCTGCTACAAGAGAGAAGTTTGGAGGAAAGGAACCGGATGGATATGTAGGGACTCAACAAAAGCATCTCAAAGAGATATTAGACTTTAACTGGATGCTCAAATAACAAGGGACAGTGACTAGTAGTGAAAAAGAAGGATGTCCCGAGAAATGACGAAGAGACACAAGAGAATAGCGCAACTTTTGGAACTGTGAAGAATTTGGTGTAATTCTCTCCAAGCCCAAACCTACCCTACATTTCTCATAACAAACTCCCAGATCGCCTTAATACTGAAGGTTTTGTAGTTGCTGTTGTTTATATTTAAAACAGATCCAATTTCTTTGCTTGAGAGTCATGCTGATATCAGGTCATAAGGAGTGAGTAGCTCTAGGTTACAAATCAGATCATTCTTGGGGCGCCTGGGTAGCGCAGTCGTTAAAGCGTTTGCCTTTGGCTCAGGGCGTGATCCCGGCGTTTCGGGATCAAGTCCCACATCGTGCTCCTCGGCTGGGAGCCTGCTTCTTCTTCTCCCTCTCCCCTGCTGTGTTCACTCTCTCGCTGGCTGTCTCTCTGTCACATAAATAAATAAAATCTTTAAAAAAAAAAAAGAAATCAGATCATTCTAGTTATAACACGATATACCTTTAAATCACTGCATGGCCTTTGAAAGTTAACTATTCCTCTCTATGCCTCAATTTTCACACAAATAAAATGAAAATGTTGCAATACATACTCTCTGAGGTCCTTTTCATCACAGAACATTCTATGATCCTTGACTCTTAACTTCTAAAATCACCCATTTTCAATAGGCTGAACAAGAAAGAAGGAAAATACAAAGCAAAAGACATTAGGAACATATCACTGAGATAACATATTAAGAAGGCTGTAGTACTGCTTTCTCAGGAAAATTGAAGGAAAACAAAGGGTATATATCTGGTTATGAATAAGTACAGTCCTTTTGGGAGACATGAGAGGTTAGACCAGAGGACCTTGAGTGTTATGTTACTATGTAACTATTTTCCCCCTAGGAAATGTAGAAGCAGCTACTTTTCCCATGCACAACGTTTAAATAAAGGAAAGAACTTGTGAAGTTAATGAAAAACCAAAAATTATAATTATTACAGTGCCTAAAAAGATCAAAACAAATGCCCTCAGGAATTTAGCGATGCTACATGCATCTCTCTACCTGATTGCTTATGTACAGCTTTAAAAGACAAGCATCTCCATGAAGGCAGTGAGACATCTGGCCTTGAAGAAAAGGGCAGTCCAGGACATGTGAAAACACTCATTCAGTGCCACAAGCAAGCTGCCTCCACTGTAGTAACCAGTCTGAGTGTGTAAGAATTCTTATGATTTGCTCAGCTCTGTCTTGAGCTGCTACCATGGCAACAGACATGGATAAAAGAGGATAAACATTTGATAAAAGCAAATGGGAAAAAATCCCTACCTTCAGGGTCCAATATATATGGTGAGTTTTGTAATGGGAAGCTTTCACTGCATGAAGCTTTGGAAGGAAAATCAGTATTGAGCAATAAGCTCATGGAGGGTCCAGCAAGTTACCAGAATGACTCCGGAGCCCGGGAAAGCAGTCCGACATTCACTAATGTATACATGTTCTAAGAAACCACTCTATGCTAACCCTGCTTGGAGCCTTGGAGAATGTCGCTAACACACATGCTGCTAAATTCCCGCTCTTAAGTGGAAAGAGAATAAAAAAAACAAAAACAAAAAGCAGTCAGCTAATTAAAATACAGACAGTAAGTGACAAGTCCCATAGAAGCTGTACCAAAACAAATCTGTACATTTTAAAAGGGGAAAAACTTTATTTCGACTGAGGATAGTGGGAGAAAAGCAGAGGAGAAGTTACATTTGAGTCAGTCCTCAAAATATATTGTAAAATTAAACCCTTTATAAAAATAATGTGCATATTAGAAGTCATATATACTGATTAAATATAATCTCAAAAATATGAAAAAAAATAGAAGGGCAAAACATTTTATGGCATCACCAAAGTATAATTACTGTCTAGCATGTTGGTATATTTACTTCAGGACTTCTTATACATAATAATATTTTATTATGTAGCTTATCTTGACTTCTTTCCTTGTCATTCTTCCAAAGCATCTTCCCACATTTTTCCATAACCTTAATGAAACTGATTTCTTATGAATGCATTATTAATAGACCCTGGAGTCTCTTCTCCATTAGTGGCTGAGGTCTCTCTGAGGGTCCCAGAGTAATAAAGAGAAAATAAAGACCAATTAGTCTTGAAGACCCTAAGAAAACTTTATTATACCCTTAATGCCCACTGGCATGAACAGACAATGTGGCTTCTAAACCCCAGCTACATGGAGTAAAACATTTTTCCTAATAATATATCATCTGAGTTTCAATCAAGACTTTATTTTTTTCATCTTTATCGGTTCAACCCCATTATAAAATCTATATCCCACATTATTTAGCAAGGGCCATTAGAAGAGAGAAAGAAGAGAAGCTTTTAATTTTCTTTGGATTTCTCATCCAATGTTCTTATTGAAGCCTGTGGCCATGAAAACACTGGCTGCATTTCCAGGCTTCTAATAATCAGATGCCCAGGACACTGAGGTATTATGTCTACTTTTTCTAGATGGGAATCTTGGAGTCAGTACCCACATGTCTAAATACGACTGTGCCAACTTCTGATTCAAGTTGGCAATGTAAAGGTTATGTAAAGAGTTCTGGTCATCAATTCCAATCTGTGTGTGTGTGTGTGTGTGTGTGTGTGTGTGTGTGTTGGCAAAGATTGGAAGGGGACACTTCCCACGCCATCCACCAAGTACTTTTCAGACATTTGTGGGGTGTCCTACAATTTAACTCAGTTTGACACTATCTACCTGAAGGCAGTGTCAGGTCCCACAGGTTAAGGGCTCCGTCCTGTAAGATTCTCTGCCCCCACCCCCACTTCAGACACCAATTGTAAGTCCAGGTTGTCACCTGGGATTCTGACCAGCCCCCCACAGGTGAGAGGTTCCAACAACTCTCTTCTTGGTTTTGATTAAATTGCTAAAAGCAGCTTTTTTATAAAAGAACCACCACTTTAGTATAAAAGAACATAACTGAATAACACCATGATGGAAAAGATGAATAGGATCAGATATGGGGAAAAGGTGTGGAGTTTCTATGCTCTCTCTGAACCAACCACTTTTCCAAGTTTCCACGTGTTCACTAATGTAGAACCTTTCCAAACTTTTTGTTGTGGATTTCTACGGAAGCATCATTACATAGGCAGGACTGATTAAATAACAGGTCGTTGATGATTGATTCAAACTGTAGCTCCTCTCTCCTCCCCAGAGGTCAAAAGAACAGGACGGAATGGTTGATTCTCCAGGCAACCAGTCCTCATCCTTAGGTGCTTTCCAAAAGTCACCTCATTCACATAGCAAAACACCTTTATTCTCTCATCACTTAGGAATTTCCAGAGGTTAGGAGTTCTGCACCAGAAATGGCGATGAAATGAAATATATATTTCTTATTATCAATCACATTACCACATTAGGCCACACCTCTATTCTCCAGAATCACTTCACTATGTATTACACAAAAACAAGAAACAGAAAACTCACCTTTGATGAAAGTACTGTAACTTGTACTATATAGACAGCAAATGGAAGACTGGTAAACGGCAACTAACCCAAGTGCTTACGAGGAAAGTACCAAGGAGGACATCATAGATCTCTCCTCCGGAACCCCTTTAAGAGTTAGACACTGTGGACTCGGCAATTCCTGGTACTGCAGAGAGTAGAAATGAGACGGTGCTAAAAACTAAGTTTGAATGGCTGTATATGAAGGCCTGGCTGGGCTCCCAGTCTTTGTTGCCTCACCTTCTAGACTTGATTTTCTTTTCCTTGATTCCCTGAATCAAAGGGACTTCTGGCTTGGGCTATCAGGCATTAGAGGGAAAATTGGAGGCTCTTTTTGGAAACTGGAGCTCTGAATATGACTCTGTCTACTGATTAGTGAAGCCTCCTAGCACTTTTTTCACACAACTCTGGAAAACGAACAGCACTGTTGATAAATACCAAGAAGAAGGACAGGAGTTTCTTTTCATAAGGCTTACTGGTACTGACATTTGAAGTCCGCTGAGCAAAAAGCTGCTGGCCACTGAATCACTGTGTAATGAATCCCTCCTGCTCCCTGTATCAACACCACCAGGTCACATGGAGATTTCAGTTCCGGCTCTTCACAGTGACTCCTTTCTTGCATATGAATGGACAGGCTATTTCCAGAAGGAGATAAAAGTGTCCCTGTACCTCTTGGTGGACTCTTCACTTGCCAAGGATACTGTCATGGGCAGCTCTATGTCCTCGGTACTGCAAAGTCATGCCTTCATCTGGGAGCATCCTGCTGTGTCTTTTGTTTTGTGAGACCATCTTCATAAGTTCTCATTAAACAATTCACTATCCTCTCACTAGGTTAGAATTTCTCAATCAAATACCTCATGATTCTGTCTTGACAATCTCAAAACAATAACACATTTATTATTTAGAATGTGGATGTGGATGCCTGAAAAAATATACTAGAAGAGTTGAATGTGATTGTACCTGAGGGTGGGATGCAGTAGGGAGGAGAGGAAGGACAATTGTTTTCTTTAAAATCTTTCATAGCTTTATGACTTTTTAAAAATGATTTGCATCTAATGCTTTCATGCAGGAGAGCAGGGGACCAAAAGAGGGGATGAGCTCAAGACAGTATAATTTAGGTTCTTTTTTTTTAAGATTTTATTTATTTATTTGAGAGAGAGAGAGTGAGCAAGAAGGAGAGAGAGAGAGAGAGAGAGAAAAGGAGCAGGGGGAAAGGAAGAAACAGACTCTCCGCCAAGCAGGGACCCCAATGCAGGGCTCAATCCCAGTACCCCGGGATCATGACCTGAGCTAAAGGCAGATGCTTAACTGACTGAGCCACCCAGGTGCCCCTGTAATTTAGGTTCTGCATAGAAAAGAGATTAATGGTAAATAAGATAGCTATAAGTGCCAATATTAACAATAAAATTTAAATGAAAACAACACACTGGAGCAATGTTTGTGAATTATAGACCAAATAAAAAGCAAATAGCATATATGTAGGTATATTTTTATATTAAATATTTAAAAAATAAAAATAGGGAGGGCAGAATAACTTAAGAGTGGAGAAATTTGGAAAAAACTACTAGTGTCTGATAGTGAGAAAACATAAATTCCAATAGAGGGTATCCCACAAAACACCTGACCAGTACTCCTAAAACTGTCTAGGTCATCAAAAACGAGGATAGACTGAATGTGCCACAGCCAAGCAAAGTCCAAGAAGATATGACAAATAAATGTAGTGTGGTAACCTGAATGGGATCCTGGAACATAAAATGAAAATTAAGTAAAAATTTAAGATATTGAATAACTATGGACTCCGGTCAATAATAATAATTATATATCTGTATTTCTTCAATATTTGTAACAAATGTACCATAATAATGTAAGACATTAATAAGAAGGGAAAATGACTGTGAGTGGAAACTCTCTGTACCATCCTTCCAAATTTTCTGCAAGTCTAAACCTTCTAAAAAAACAAAATCTATTTTTTAAAAGGCAATAGAAAGATGGCAACTTTCTATTTTGATACTTTTCTATCTGACAATTTTGATAATTAAAAAATTGATAACAGACATGAACAGGAAATTTATTCTAAGAAAAAAGGCATATTGTATTTGAATAAGATGTTTCATTTTAATTCTAACCATAGAAATGAAAATTAAATTTGCTTGACTTTAAATAAAACAACATATACCTATCAAATACCTTTAGTGAAATAATGACATTGTGGGAAAACAAGTAGTTTCTTTCTTGACTAGTAAGACTGAATTCAGGAGGATAAACCAGCATTTAAAATACAAATATCCAATATCAGTCATTCCTTAGGGAAATAATTAAGGCTATATTTGTGGACTCAGATAAATGTATATTCACTGACATGCTTTGTGTGATTTCAAAAGATTGGAACACACATTAATATACAATAATGAAGATTTGGTTTTTGTGTGTGAAATATTCAAATTAGTGAATTTCTATCTATGTCTGAATGAAAATTGTCATGTGCATATATAAATATGAATCATGTGTGGATTTTGTAGCCTAAATCCATTTCCTTTTTTTCTAGATTAGGCAAATTTTCTAAAGGGAACTACTTTTCTCCAATCTTCAAAGTTGTAGTAGGATGATGAGGGTATTCTGTTCTTCTAAGTCAAATCTTAGGGAGGAGTATTTTAAGCCATGTGGTGAAAAATAATTATTCAGTGGCACACCTTTCATCTTTTCTTAACCAAATGTCTGTTATCGAGTTAGGTTTACAGAAAGTGATTTATGTTAGGTTTACAGAAAGTGATTTATGTGAGTAGTTTCTCAAGTCTTCTAAAGATGGTACATAGCTAATACCATTCTAGATACAGAGGAAAAAAGTCAATTTATTATATACAGTGGATATTTGATGGTACTAGGGTCCAACTGAAAAGAACTGCATCTGTTCCTGATACACAGTCATCCTGAATTGTCAGGATTCTATCTTTTCTATGATTCTTTATTTATTCTTTCACTTTTCTCAGCTCCCCATAAATATCCAATAAATATGTGTTCTATTTAGGTTAACCAGAGTAAGTTTCTATTGTTTGAAAGAAACAGAAATTGCACTTCTAAATGTTTGAATGTTATTAACAGTAATGGCCCTGGACATTGGGAGTATAAGTATTTTATACTCACACCACAATCTTCTATGCCTATGAAGCTCCATGTGCATGGAATTTCTTTCTGTAGTTTGAGTTCATGAAGTTTGCTTCTCTCTCAAGGCCTTTGTTTTTTCTGTTCAATGTGCCAGTGATACTTTTCCCCCATGTCTTCATAAAGAGCCTCCTTCACATTCAAATATCATTTCTCAGGAGACCTTTCCTTACCACCCTTTCTAATTACCCTTCATCTCTCCCTGCCTCCCTACCCGTTTCCACATTGTCCTGGATTATTGTGTTTGACAGTCTTTAACTCTACCTGAAATTATTTTGATATTTACTTACCTTGACTATCCTCTACTTCTCCCAACAGAACATGAGTTCCATAAAAAGGGACAATTCATAATGATAAAGGGGTCAATTCTCCAAGAAGACATAGCCATTCACTAAGACTGTTGGAAATTTCAATACCCCTCTATCAGTACTTGACAGATCCGGCAGGCAGAAAATCATAAGGATATGGTTGAGTTGAACAGTGCTGTCAATTAACTGATACAATTGACATTTATAGAATACTTCATAAAATATCAGCAAAATACATATTCTTATTAGTTCATAAGAAACATTCATCAAGACAGACCACATTCTGAGCCATAAAAATCACCTTAATAAATTTAAAAGAATAGAAATCATAAAAAGTATGTTCTCAGGCCACAGTGGAATTAAACTGTATATCAGTAACAGAAAGATAGCTAGAAATCCCTATACATGTTGAAATTAAATGACATAATTTGAAATAGCACATATGCCACAGAAGAAGTCTTATGAGAAATTTAAAAATATTTTGAATTAAATAAAAATAAAAATATAATGTATCTAAATTTGTGGGATGCAGCAAAAGCAGTGCTTAGAGGGAAATTTATGGTGCATGCATTTATATTAAACATACATATTAGAAGTTAAAAAAGACGTAAAATCGATAATCTAAGTTTCCACCTCAGGAAATCAGAAAAAAGAAGAGCAAGTTAAATCCAAAGTGAGCGGAAGAAAAGATATAAAAATTAGAGCAGAAATCAATGAAATTGGAAACAAAAATCAATAGAGAAAACCAATTAAATGAAAAATTGGGCCTTTGAGAAGTGAAATTGATAAGCCTCTGGTTAGTATAAAGAGGAAGAAAAAGAGATGAGACAAATTGCAGATAATAAATGAGACAAAATATAAGTCCCATTAGAATTAGCCCATTATATATTTGGGCAAGGGCTGTATTTCATTATGTAGAAAAATCCTCTGCACATAGTAGCTACTCCATAATGTATGTTGTATACAAGGGAATCATTTTGATTATCAGAATTCTTTATTTTTCTATAATAAAAATATATTATTTTTAGAATTTTAAATAGCGAAAAATATTCTGAGTTAAAAAAAAAACACTAGTTAACAATGCAAGTTAGAAGCAACATTGAAACAAAGGAAAGATTAAGCAAACTGACAATTGGTAAATAGACAATTTTGCTTTCCTTTTTGTTTTGAGAAATGCAAAAATTCGAGGAAATCCACATCAAATTATCTTGATATGAATAAACTCAAACTAAGGCCATTGCCTTTATCTGTAAGTATTGAGATTAAAGCAATGAAGTGACTATATGAAGGAATATCTGCAAATAGGAAAAAAAAGAATAAAAATATTTCACCTGTTTATCAGGGGAGAGGCAGCCGGGAGGTTAAAAAAAAAAAAAAAATGATGTGTAGAGATCTGATTTAGATGAGGGTGAGTTAGAGGAGAAAAAATATACTCCGAGGGCTACTCTGAGCATGGAGATTACCATTGTCCTTGGGTAGAATATTGAGAACATAATAATTTCTAGGATGCCATTAGTGTATCATTAAATCATCTAGATATGGGGTTCAGGCAAAGTAAAAAATGGTAATTTGAGAAAATAGAGCTAGATTATAAAATTATAATGAGATAAAATTTGGTTTAGAAAAAAAATTACAGTGAAGGGGTGGAGTGTAAATGTTTGTGGTCAGAAGAAATTTCAGTTTCTGGACCACTTGTAAGCGTCTGTGTAGACTACCAAGGACATCACAACAGTACCTACAAGCAGGGGAGGGGCGTGGTGGAGGTCGGGAAGGATTTGGGAGGAATGGAACTGGCAGAGGGACTTGCTGAACAAGCTGTTTTAGCTCCGGAGCCAGAAGGGCTCTTCTCTCTTTTCCTTACCTGGGGACACACGACCCCAGGCAATCTCCTCAGGCAGCTGTCTGAGAGGTACAGTGTCCTTTCTTCACAGTGTCCAGAAACCAGAAAAGTTTAAAATTAATAGTAAGACACATAAAAGTAAATATAAAATAAACTTTAGTACCTCTGCAATATCCCTGGTCCCTTTATTTGGTCCTTTTGTACCATAACCACATTCCTTTATGGTCTGCTTTTGGCGACGTAAGAGTTGAAAGATTCAGAATTTTTATAAATTTGGATTTTTTTTCTCTTTCTTTAAACATCATTGAAATATTTTTTCCCCTTGAGGACTTGAAGCATTTGGATGGGAAACAGACAGTTTATTTTAATTTTCATATAGTGAATGATTATTTTAAGTGCACAGTTTGATGAGTTTTGATGAATGTAAATACCCATATAGCCACCAAGCTAAGCAAGATACAGAGCATCTTCAAAGCCCCAGAAAGTTCCCTTGTGCCCCTTTTCAGTTGATCTCCTCCTCACCCTGCCTCTCTCCCATTCTGAGATAACCACTGTTCTGATTTCTATCACAATGTATTAGTTTGCTACTCCTAGAAAGTCATGTAAATGAAGCCATACACAATGCAAGAGCTTCTTGCACTCAGCCTAGTATTTTTGTTTTTCTTGTTTTTAAAGATTCATCCATGTTGTTCATATATTACTAGTTTATTCTACTTTTTTGGTAATGCTTTTTTTAAAATTAAAGTATAGCTAATGTACAATGTTATATTTGTTTCAAGTGTACAACATGGTAATTCAACAGCTATATGTTACACCGCGCTCGTCACAAGTGCAGCTACCATCTACAACGCTATCACAAAATCATTGACCATGTTTCCTATGCGGTATCTTGAGCAACTTTATTTCTCAGTAGTGTGTTCTGTTATGAATTTATTACAATCTATTTTTGCACTTACCTATTGATAGGCATGTGTGCTGCTTCTTTTTGGGGCTTATCATAAATAAAGATTTTATGAACATTTTTGGGTGAAACTCTTTGTAAAAATTTGCTATCATTTCTCTTGAGCAAATATTTAGGAGTAGGAAGGCTGAATCATAGGGTAGGTATATGTTTAACTTAATGGGACTCTAAAATAAATGACATTTTATGCTCTAATGGTGAACAGAATAATGGCCCATCAAAGATGTCTATGTCTTAATTTTCAGAACTTGTAAATATGTTACCGTGCATGACATAAGGGATTTTGCAGATGTAATTAGTTTAAAGATCTAGAGATGGGGCAATACCCTGAATTCTGCTGTGGGCCCAATGTAATTACAAGTAATGGCAAGAGAGTCAAAATCAGGTAGAGGATATTTGATGAAGAGGTTGGAGAAATGCACTTTGAAGAGGGAGGGGAAAAGAACCTTGAGCCAAAGAACGCAGACTGCTTTTAATTTAAAAAGTAGGAAAAGTGAAGAAACAGATTCTCTTCTGAAGCCTCCAGAAGGAACACAGTCCTGCCAATACCTTGATTTTAGCCCTCTGACTCCATAACTCTAAGAGTATAATTGTGTATTGTTTTAAACCAAGTGGCATTGTCTTAGAGCACCAAGAGGAAACCAGTACCCACTACTGTCAGTAATATATGATAGTTGAATTACATCTCACCAAAACTTGCAACTGTCATTCTGTGTAATTTTAGCCATTCTAGTAAGTATAGAGTTGTATCTCACTGAAATCTTAATTGGCAATTTTAACTTTCTAATGACTATTAAATTTTAATATCCTCTTAGTGTTTTATGAAATTTCACAAATTTTCTTCCATAAAGTGTCTGATAAGTTTTTAACCATTATTTTTATTGTATTTGCCTTTTTATTATTGAATTGAAAGAGTCCCTTGTGTCATCCAGATACTAGTATTTTATGATAAAAGTATTACAGATATTTTCTCTAAATGTGGCTTATATTTTTATTTTCTTGATGAGTTTTGGTGAACAGAATATTAACATTGATGAAGCTCAATTCATCTTTAGCTGTTACAGCTAATGCTGCTATTATTCTAAGGAAATCTTTGCTACCTCAGAATAAAAATATATTCCCTATGATTTTTTATTTGAAGATTTATAGTATCAGCTGTATGTTTAGGTGTATGATCCATCAAATCAAATTTTGTGTATGGTTTGATGTGGGGTGTTGAGGTTTATTACTTTTCCTAAAACTAATCTGTTATTCCAGAACCCTTCGTTGAATTACCTTGGCACTTTCATTAAAAATTGATTCACTATGTAAGTGTGGTTCTATTTCTGGACTCTCTATTTGGTTCAATTAATCTATTTTTGTCTATCCTTAAATTTTTAAATATTGACAGTGTTATAAACTTATTTTTTGCAGCATTTTTTGATCAGTGTAAAATTTTAATTATTTAGAAGTCTAACTTGTCAAGTTTTTTTCTTTTATGGATACTGCTTTACTTTTTTATCTTATCCAAGTAAACCTTTTCTATTCAAAGTTTGCCTATTTTTCAGAATTCCTTAGAGTTTTCTATGTAACATCTCATCATTTATAAATAAGAGTGTTTTATTTCATCCTTTCTAAACTTTTAAAAAAAAATTTAATTTTTTTCTTATTTTATCCCATCGGATGCCGTCTCTAGTACACGGTTTAAAAGAAATGGTGAAGGGAGATATCCTTGCCTTGTTCCTAATTGTAGAAACCTTTAGTATTGCACCATTAACATTTTAATTATTGCGTGTTTTTCTTAAGATACCCTTTAATATGTTGAATCAATTCTTTTCCATTCCTAACCAGCTGTAGGAGTGTATTAAAGATGAATAAGTGCTGACTCTTTGTCAAATCCATGTTTCTCTGTTTATCAAGATTACCGTAAGAATGTTCTTTTGTCTACTAACATGATAAATTATATGACATGATTTTGAAAGTTAAATCAACTTTACATTCTTCTGATAAACCACACTTGGTCAGCATATGTTATTCTTTTTATACATTGCTGGATTTAATTATCTAATATTTGTTGAGAAATTTTGCATTTTTATTTTGGTTATTTTGTATTTTACTATTTTTTATATTCACAAGGAATACTGGTCTGTAATTTTCTTTCTCATGATCTTTTTGCCAGGTTTTGTTATGTGATATGGCCTCACAAAACATGTTGAGAATAAATGTCTCCTATATTTTGGCAACAGTTTGTATAAGTTGAGGTGTTTTTTTTTTTTTTTTTCTCAAATGTTTGATAGATTTTGCCAATAAAAATATCTGGGCTGGAGCTAGAGCTTTATTTTTGAAAAGTTTGATTGTGAATTCAATTTTTTAAAATAGTTATGAAATGATTCACATTTTTAATTTTTCATCTGTATGTTGTTTTGGCGAACTGCACTGTTCAAGGATATTATCTGGTCCATCTAGGTTGTTGAATTTATGGCATAAAGTATTTTATAATTTTTTTGTGATCCTCTTTCATGTTTGCATAATCTTAAATGTTCTTTAATATATTTGTTTCACTTTTGATACTGTGAATCTTGTATATTGTATCTTGTATATTGTGTATGGGTGTACTTTCATCAGTATTGCTAGATGGAATATTTTATAAATATCAATTAGATTAAGTTAATTTACAGTGCTATTTAAGTGCTGATTTTCTGCTGTTTTGATTTACTAATTATTAACAGAATGAGCTTGAAGTCTCCAGAGTACTTGTAATTTTGTCATTGTGTTGTTGCTGCCAGACTTCAAAATGTTTGCTGTTTCCTTTTCCCTGTCAAGACCATGTGGAGATCTTTCAAGATCCTCACTATGAGAACTTGATCAGTTCCTGGAGAAAATGCTTATAAATGTATATGCCCTTCCTAAGACTGCAACTCCCAAGAATTTGTCACTCTTATACTAATCTACAATCAGCCTCCAACAAATTTTCAAAAAACTATACATATAAGTGTTTCTCCCATTTTAGTTTCCAGCAGCTTCTTTTCTAGGTAAGTCGATTTCCATTGCTATATTCCTTTGAAGGAATTGTTTCTCTAGATGGAATGGTAATATTTTCTCTGAGACTACAGTCCTCTGATGAGTCCATGGAAAACCTTGAGTTTTTATTTTTATTTTATTTTTTTTAAAGATTGTATTCATTTATTTAACAGAGTGAGAGAGAATGAGTGGGGGGGGGGGAGGCGCAGAGGGAGAGGGAGAAACAGACTCCCCACTGAGCAGGGAGCCCAACACAGAGGTCAGTCCCAGGACCCCTGGATCATGACCTGAGCTGAAGGCAGATGCTTAGCCAACTGATCCACTGAGGCACCTCCTTGCATTTGTAATTTATACATTTTTTTCTTGTTGTAAGGTCAGAAGTGACATGTTCCAAATATTTAGTTGTCAAAGATGCAACTAGAAATTCTTAGTTACCTTTTAAATCATTCATTTTAAATATTTTTAAATGGAAAATATTTGATATTTTTCATGGATTTATTCTGTCTGGTGCTCTTCATTTCTTTGTATAAATTCAAATTTTCACTTGGCATGGTTTTCTTTAGATTTAAAAACAATTGATATAGTGTAGGTCAGCTTGGGATGAGTTCTCTTAGCTTTTTTTACTTTTTGTGGTATTTGTGATCATTCTGTTTGGAGGTCATTGAGAGTTTTGAATTAGTAGATTTATACAGTTTTATCATTTTTTTAAATCATCTCTCTTCTCTTTTTTAGAATTTGATTATACATTTGTTGGACCTCTTCATATTTCTGCAGGGGTCATGAAGGCTCTGTTCCCATTTTGTCTTTTTTTCTGTATGTGTTTTAGTTTTTGTACGTTCTATTGCTAGATCTTTAAGTTTGCTGATATTTTCTTTGGAAGTTTATTAACTCCTATTTCTTTACTTTACACATTGTATTTTTATATTATGTTTTATGTTCTTTCTTAAGCTTCCATCTCTCTCCTTATTCTTTAGTCCTTATACATATTTTTAGTTGTTTGAAAAAACTGCTCTGTTAGTTTATATCTCTGCCATGTCTACATTTGTTTCCATTGACTTAGTTGTTCTCTGGTTATGGGTTACATTTTCCTTATTATTACTAGAATTGTTTTTACTTGACATTGTGTATTGTGACTATTACATTGTTGAGTGATACATTTTGTTATCTTTTAAAAAAATATTAGACTTTGTTCTGACAGGCAATTAAATTATATACCAAGCAACTTGATCTTTTCAAGTTCCTTTTTAATTTAGTATGCATAGGAAAGCTTTTAAACCAGAGCTAATGTAGCACTACCAACACATGAGTTTCCAGGATCTTTACTGAGCACCTTTTATAATAAACAAGGCATGCCCATTCTGATGGGTTAGAACTCAGATTCCCCCAACCCTGGGGAAATCGTTTAGTTTATTGCTTCCTTGTCATTCTTTTCTTGGCCTCATGGAGTTTCATTCTGAACATGCACAGCATACAATTTAGCAGTCAAGTCAGAGGGAACCTTGACCAGTTTTCTTGACCTTTTTCTCTATTTAGCAACCTCATTTTTATTACTCTGAAATTTTAACCACTTTATCCTCCTTGAACTCTGATCTCTTACTCCTAAACCTTGTGAAATTTCCATGCATTCCTTGTGTTAACCTGCACTGTGTTCTGAAATGTATTTTCAGGCAGAAAGCTAGGGTAATTATAGATCTTGTTTCGTTTTTCTCTTCCTCTCAGGGATCAAAGTTCTGCAATGACTACTTTCCGATGTCTGAAAGTAGTTGTCTAAATATTGTGTCTAGTTTTTTAGATGTTTACAGCAATAGGCAAGACTACTCTAATTACTTCTGGATGGTCAGTAGCAGAATTAATATAGCTATGCTGAAATTCTTGTCTGCTAATTCCAAAATCTGGGTCATTTATCTGATTTTATTGACTATTTTCTTCTACATCATGTGTTGTTCTGTTTTGCTGTGTATCTTCACGTCTGATAGTTACGTATTTTATATTGAGTACTTTACGTGATGGGCTGAGGAGACTGAAGTTTATTATTTCCCTCTAAATTGCTTTGAGTTTCATTTTAGCAGACTGTTACTAGTGAGTTATCTGGAATTTATTGAGGCTTGAATTTAAGTTATACCTTATATAAGTCAATCGATTTGTTTGTTTGTTTGTTTTGTTTTTCTGTTAGTCCTAGGAAGAATCCCTTAGTTCTGGAATATGGGTTTTAATTATAAGACATGACCCTTCTGGGAATTCAGTGGAAAGTCTGATGTGGTTACCAAAGCCCTCTAGTTTGGCATGAATTGAACATAAAAATCTGTCTCCCCAGCAGCCATTAGCAATTCAAATCTCTGGTCATATCTTTCTTCCATTAGAACTGCTGTTTCTCCAGGATGGTATGGGATCTCATCCTGTGTGCAAACAATTCAGATGTCAGCCACAAATTTATGTGTGAGTTTATGTGAGACTTTATGTTCACACTTTATAGATTCTTCTTTACCCAGGAATTTTGTCCCTGAAATTCTACCTACAAAGGCTGCCATAAATTTCAATATCTGACTACCCAGTCCAAGAGGACTACAGCTTTCTGCTTGATCTTTATCCACTGCATACCTTGTAGACTGGGCGTTTCCCCAAGATAATCTCACCTAGCAGGATTTCCTCATTCAAGCGTCTCACTGTATCAAGTTTTGCCTATTTTTGCCTATTTTGGTTGCTCTTCAGTGCCTTTTAAGTCTTCTTTTACATATATTGCCCTGAGTTGATAACTGTTTTTAGATGAAAGATAAGCATGATACAAGCTATACAAACTATTACCAGAAAGGGAAGAAGACTGATTGATTAATTGATTTTAGGTTAGTTGGACTCTATCAGATAATCAAATGTATGGGTATATCTTATACTCCATTTGCTTATTCTCTTTTCCAATATGTAAGACTCCTGACAACTGGTACAATGGGAAACCTTTCACATTATATTCAGCATGCAAGTTCTTTAGACAAATACGTATTCAGGCACTGGCTTTAAGAGTTCTTTAGGAAATAATGAATATTAGTGATTCAATACCATTTCTCAAGATGAGGAGTTAATAAATTAGCTGACAAGTAGAAATAAAGATGTCTGTGAACAGACCAATGCCATCCATGAGTTTACTTTCTTTATTAAGTTCTTGAGCCCTGCGAATACTCTCTAGGCATTGCTGAACATACTTGTGCTTTCTTATTCTCTCCCTTTCATACATCTAGCTCAAACTTATTATGTGTCTACTATGTGCCAGTTACTGTTCCAGGTGAGACGGATTAACTGGTAAGAGTGAGCAAATTGAGAATATACATGAGAATATGCACGATAATGAGAGAGACAGACAAAGAAACTAAACCAATACAGCTGTTATATCAGGCGTGCACTATGAAAAAAAGGTGAAGTAGAGTAAGGAGGTAGAAAAGCGACAGAGTGCTATTTTAATTGGTCAAAGAAGGAGACGATATTTAAACAGAAGTCTGGCTGGGAAAAAATGCAAGTAACTGGGGAAGAGTATTTCAGGCACAAGAACAATGTGTGCAAAGTCCTTAAGGATGGATTGTGATTGGCATGTTCAAAAAATAATTACAAGAAAAGTGAGACGGAGGAAGAGTAAATAAAGGGCACAGTGGTAGAGACCAGAGACGTAGACAAGGCCTAGAGGATGTTGGGCATGTCATTTAGATTCTTTTTTTTTAAGGTTTTATTTATTAATTTGAGAGAGGGAGAGAGAAAGAGAGAGAGAGAGAACGAGTGGAGAAGGGCAGAGGGAGAGGGAGAAAGAATCTGAAGCAGACTCCACACTGAGCACTGAGCCCAACGCCGGGCTGGATTTCATGACCACAAGATCATGACCTGAGCAGAAACCAAAAGTCAGATGCTTAACCAACTGAGCCACCCAGGGGCCCTCATATTTAGATTCTCATAAGTGACATAAAGTCAATGGAACACTGAAAACATGACAGTGATATGATCTTATTTTCATTCTTAACAAATTACTCTGGCTGCTGCATGAAGAATGAACTATACATGAAGAGCATGAAAAGATTATTTTCCTTAGAAAGTTAGTTCTATAGCAAACTGGGTCAAAGTGGGAGTGATGCAAGACATAAGTTATGGTCCCCTCCACCCAAGGAGAAAAAAAGAAAAAATCTCTTAGCGTGTTTCAAGGGGCCACATTCTTTATTTTTTTTATGACACCACATGAGAGTCAAGTCAATGCATGGCCTATTTTAAAAGCACCAGGGCTCAGAAATCACAATAGCAATGTGCATCTACTAGAATATAAAGTTGCCTTACCGTTCATAGAACTTTGAGTAGGTCTCCAGTTAAAAGAGCAACAGAAAAATACATTTGTGTTATTAAAGATACAGCATGCATTTTAAAGCTAACAACATAATGAGACACATATGATGATTGTCCTAACACAGCCCCTTTGGTTTAGTAAGACAAGGAAAAGTTATCTTCCTTGTGTTGTAAAGATTATAAGGTTTCCACATGGATGCTTTGTTTTTTCAACCACTCTTTTTGAAATCTCATTGAAACTGGACCCTGAGAAGTCTGATTCTTGGGTTTCGGCTTAACATTTAGTTTGGCATCTACATGGGGTAGAAACTACTGTGTGTGGCGATCTGTCTGACATCGTTGTTTGTGATAAATGTTTTTTGTAAGCAAGGAGACAGGAGGAGTGGCATCAAGCTGGTGCAGAAACCACTTATGGAATCTCCACTGGTTCTAAGCACAAGAGGAGTGTCATAGGGAAATACAAATATTCACTCTAAGAAAAATACAGTCTTAATTATTAATCTTAAAAAGAACAAACATCAGTGATTCTCCTATGTCAAAAATCCAACTGGTCATTTAGTACCATATAGAAAATACATGTTGGGGACCGATCTTTTTCCCTTAGTTTTGTTCTTCTGATTTCAATCCAATATGTGGTAAGCTATGCTGTTTGGAAGCATCATCTAATTATTGGTTTATGCAGATTAGATATTTATCTGTGAACTTTATTTCAAAGAGCTTAACTGCAGAGTGGTGAAATACTCAGCTATTGTTAATGGTAATGGCTGCTATGGGGAAGAGAAGCTGCTGAGAGGAACTTTTACAGTGTTTCTCCTGCAGCTTCCCTGCTGGGAGCAGAGGAAGCATTATCTGGTCCCCAGGGAGAATCTCAGATAAGACTGTTGGGGTAAGGGTAGGCTATGCAAAATTTCTATCTTATCTTCTCTCTCAGATACTTCATCCAACTTCTCATCAGAGTGTCACTTTGAACTTTTCCTCACACAAAAGGGACATGGCAGTTGCTTTCTTTGTGGGCGAAGATTTTCATAACAGAGACATGGTTTGATTATTTGTCATGGTTTTTTATTCTCTAGCCTGATGGAAAAAGGGTGCAAGTTTTGCGTTTTCATAGAACAAACAGAACTGGGAGTTTGGCAAATTACGTAGCAGATTTTATGTAATTTTTTCAGTTCTATTAGATATTTCTCATTTACGGTTTTTTCTTCCTTTAGAGTCCATGAAGGGGAAAAGAGATGTGTTAAAAGAATACACCCAAATCCTTATTAAGGCAGTAAAATAATGGGAACTTGCCACAAGAAATGCTGAAGAAAATGCGCTACAGATGGTCCCAAACTTAAGATGGTTTGACTAACAGTTTTTCGACTTTACGATGATGTAAAAGCAATGTGCATCCAGTAAAAACCATATTTCAAATTTTGAATTTTGATCTTTCCTCAGCTCGTGATAGGCATCCGATCCTCTCTCGTGATCCTGGGCAGCCGCAGCCAAGCCCCCACCCCCACCCCTTCTCCTGTCAGCCACGTGATCACGTGGGTAGACAGAGGTTGCTTTTATCACACACCGGCTTTTTTTTTTTTTTTCTTTTTCTCTGCACCATTCTATGTCACACACACAACGGTTCTGTTTTTCAGTTTCAGCACAGTATTCAATAAACTGCAAGAGATATTAACATTTTATTATAAAAACTGTTTGTGTGATTTTGCCCAACTGTAGGCTAATATAAATGTTCTGAGCATGTTTAAGGTAGGCTGGGCTAAGCTACCACGCAGTTACGTGTAGAACATCCATTTTTGACTTATGATATTTTCAGGCTTGTGGTGGGTTTATCAGGATGTAACACCATCGTAAGCCATAGAAGATCCGTATATATACACAAAAAGTCTAATGAGAGATCAGAAGGATGAAAGAAATTAAAAATAGATATGATTTTTGTTATCTGCATATATATATATATATATATATATATATATATATATATATATGTTTTTTCATTTAGCTAAATATCTGTTCCCCAACTCTTTCACGGTTCACAAGATAAGGGAGGAAAGCAGCTCTTTGCTGCATGCTAAAGAGGCGATGATTTTTGGAAGGAGGTAAAGAGAAATACATCTCTTCCTCCCTCTTGTTCAGATAATGTTTAATTATTGGGAAAATCAAGCAAGTAAGTAAGTACCAGCTTTAAGCTTCTTCCGGCCTTACTACCTCGAAATGGGTCTCCTAGATGAATAGCATTAGCATCACCTGGGAGTTTGTTAGAAACACAGACTCTCTGGGTCCTCCCCAGACCTAATGATTCAAAAGCTCTGGAGTGGATCCAGAAATCTGTTTTATCAAAGTCTCCATGGGATTTTTACACACTCTAAATTTTGTAAAGCTCTGTTTACAGAGCTGTGTGTAGGAGCCCAAGATTCTGAATTTATAACAAGTTCCCATGTTACGTCAACGATGCTGGTCCATATACCATATTTGAGCAGTAAGGTTCTAATGGATGCATATATAATTCTGGAATTTTTTCCCTTTTTTCTCCCTTCCGCCCACCCCCCTTTATTAGCTTTCTACTCCACATCACTCTGTCCTTGCTCCATATATGTGCATCTAGCTTATTGAACAATTGGAATCCAGCAGGCTACAAATATAAAATAGTTTTACTTTTTCATTAACTGCTGCCTTCAGACAAGCTCTTCTGAATCTCTCTTTCCTGGATCCATAATGGCATTCTGGATAGATATTGTAGCTTTCTGGCCATTTTTAGCTATTAAAATGACCATGTCAAAGCTACTTAAAATTTCATTGTCATCTCTCACCCTCTCAACTCATACTTGACCTGTAGCTTGGGTCCAATAGGTAGGAGAATTAATTTGATTGTCCTTCTTGTCTTCTAGTTCTCTGTCATTGGACACTAGGATGAGAAAATAAATAAAACGGCCTCCTATAATGGGTTTTGTTTCAGTGATATGAGAGAATCCCTGGTCTCATGTGTCTTTTTTATGGACATTTTCAGAGAGGGAAGTCATTGGACTGCCGGCCTTCACTTCTGTGCTCTTCAAAGACACTAGATGTCTCAGGTGCTGTGGAGTTGCTGATGTCTTTTTCCCAGACATGTGATAACATGGTCCCTTATTGCTCAACTGGTGTGGCCTGTTCCAATAAGCTTCCTCAGTACTTTCTGGAGAGAGACAGACATAAGACTCTGTGTGAACCAATTCTAGGAGATACACATATCAGGTACACAATAATTTTCTCAGTGTGCACTGTTTTGGCATTAGAAACTTGGAGAATCTGGGGCCTTCCACAGCTTAGCCAATATCCAGCTACAGAGTGAGACATCTGGTCTCTCCATTTCTGACTGAATTTCTGGTGACCCCTCTGAGGTTGACGGTATACAAAGTCAATGTTTTCTTTTTGATTCTTTTCCTTATGCCCACTTAGATTATATATATTGGTGTGGGAGCAAGAGGATGGACTGAAGGTTGAAGATAATCAAAATCATTTGACAGTTTCTTAACAAGCACGGAGGGATTCGCGCATGTCCTTGTAAGCTCTCTACAGAGAATATGGTTACTTCTTTGACCTTATAATTTGATACATAGATGTTAATTGCCAGACAACTGGGACTATCCTGTTACACATATTATCCTCTTTGTCAATCTGCTATCAACATACCGTACTCATCCTGTCACTTACTCTATGGATAGCCCCACCTTCATTTAAGTTTCATTAGTTAAAGAGAGAATTATAATGGGAGGAGCCACACTCATGAACCTTACCTTGAGGCACCAGAAATTCAGAGGACTATAAAGGAGGCAGTGGCAGAAAGAGTTCTGGGGGCAGAAGACAAAACCCATTACCGTCTTCCTTCTTTGGGAAACTGTGTTAGAAGCAGAATGAATCACTGTGCATTATCTTGGTTATGCACTGTAGGAAGCTTCTTCCTTTTGGGCATTTATAGATAACATTTGAGAGTAGGAAAGTATATTAGACACCAAGTCCAATCCCCTTATTTAAAATAGAAATTAAATGTATACATCTGTTAATTTAATGGGTATTTATTTGGTGGCTTCTATTGGCAAGAGACTGAATTTTAAGAGACTTTACCCAGAAATCTTAGTGGTTGATGAAGGAGTTTACCACATTGACTCTGCCTGCTTTGTGGTTTCAACTTCATAGAATGTTCCCAAATGACACTCCATAAAATAGAACCCCTCTTCTGCAAAACAGATATAGCAGGAAAATTAAACAACGCATCTTAAATATTATTAAGTGAATGGTTCATGGAAATTAGTCTTCTTAAAAAAGCCATTTCATTTAGAGAAAATAATGGGCTTAAATTGGAGTTGATATTCATATTTCAAAATGCACCAGATGATTTTCAAGTGTGCCATTTATCACATCTTAGCAAGTCACATTGAGGTGCCATTGCCCACTTTATAGCATTTCTGGTACAACTGGGGAATGCTGCAGCCATTATGCATAGCAATGCACATGACTCTTGACAGGTAGCTGCACCTTCCAGGAACCAGGGCCTTTACTGCCCCTAAAAGTGGCCACAAGGGTGCTTACTGTGATGTAAACACCTGCCCACCATGCTGGTAATGAGAGCTTGTCACACCTGGCATCCTTTTAACAGCTGTAGGGTGACCTGTCAACCATGGGCCAAATCCAGACTGATTACCATGAGGTGAAAAGTCTCAAATGCAATCAGCCTTCCGATGAGCTAGTCGGCCACCTGTACATGGTTAACATCTGTTGTTTGAAGTTTGCGGTTGTTTTCCTTTCAAGCAATGCATTTTTTTCATTGACCAGTATGAAAAATGGAAGGTGATGATCAACGCAGAGAAACATTATTACATCTCTACCAGAGTGAAATTCTCACTGTAAATATTTCTGCTTCTAAAGTGCACATTTGGCTAGAATATCAACTGTTCAATGATAAAGATTTTGGTAAGCATTACATGGGAAATATTGAAGGGCAATTGAGTGCAACATGGAGTGACTGAGGAAATATTATGAAGAAGTTATAACCATGGTCTGTATCTTAGTCAATTTAGTCAAAGGAAGAGTCATAATGCCAGAGAAAATAAAAATTGAAGATTAAATTTGTGCTAATTGAAGATACTATGGCTTCAAAATACGGTATAATTTTGTGAGCTGGCACGGTTGATGAAAGCATTTTAAGGAGACAGGTGATTTAAATTGGACCTTAAAGGGTAGATCAGACTCATTGTGTGAGACAAGAAGAGACCGGAGCTTAGCAGCAGATGGGCAAGGCGAAGGAAGCTGTAGCATCACAAATTGCTCGGTCAGATTGTGCACATGATGAGATGGGCCTGAAGAAGATGGCTCCTGCAAGAGAGCAATGGAAAGGCGACCTATGGCGGGGCGGGGGGCGGGGGGGGAGTAGGTAGAGGCCTTCAAAATCAATACAAGTAAAAGAAAAGTCATTGTGTGTTCCTGACAAGAAAGAGTGCAGAATGTGTGTAGGAGTGAGCTGCTCTAGGAGGCACACTTCAGAGTTCTTCAACTGAGAAGGGATGGTATGCAGTACATGTAAAGCACTGCAATGTTTCTCATGCTGTGAGCGGCCATCTAAATGGGTATTTTCACTCCTACCCACAAAAATACTCCCGGAAGCAGGACGATATGAGGGTACAGCTTATTCCAAAGGAGCCTGGAGTTGTGGCTTGAAGCAGCATGTCAAAAGCATGAAATGCATTTAATTTCTGAGATTTTACTGTAAAAATATGGCAGCTTTTTTTTTCCTGATCTATAATGTATCCTGGCTGACCTTTTAAAATCTGAAAGCCCAAAACAAGACAGCAAAAAGTAACCAAAAAATTTTATTTTAAAATAAATTCTATATGATGGAGTGTAAATATGTTGGTGCAGGACTCTGTTTCACACATGTCCAGCCATCTCACCGTCTGAAGCAGGTCTGGCTGTCAGGCAAAGCAATGGGGATCTACTATCATGGATTAATTTACATTGAACAGTGGTGAGATTGGGGAGATGGGGGGATATTTGTCTCTAATAATACAGATATTCTTAAGCACAGCTGTGAAGGTTTATGGAAAACTGAGAAGCTCTTTTGTTATTATTGTCATCAATATTGCCTTTTCTGATTCTACCTTAATTTCCTACCAGTCCCTATCCTTTTGGTGGTCTCATATTGTTGCCCACTGCCATTTGCAAATTAAAACATTATATCTTCTTTATATGGTCACGACTTTATAATTGTGTCTGTTTCCTTGCTTGGCCACTGCGCAGTCCTTCCCTTTATTAGGGATAAAGCTAATGGTATGTGTATATATATATATTTTTTTTTTTTTTCCCCATCAAGGGAGTGAAAATCAAACTATGTGTTCTTTGACCAAAATATATAAAGAGTCAGCAGTTTTATTTTCAGTTGATGTTACATGGATCTCTGTGCGTTTTAAGCATCCTTGTACTTGCGGTTGTGTTTCTGATGCAAGCTTGCATTCCTCTGATGGACAAGTCTACCTATTAATGCAATACTATTTGAGATCTGCATTTATACCTCCTTTATTTTGGATTCTAGGATGAGAGCATGAGCACGTTTTGGAGGACACTTCCAGGTTAAGCTCCAAAAAGTTTACAACGATTTGCAGTCCATGAAACAGTGTAGGAGAGTGAGAACATTTTCCCAAGTGTCTCTGCACTGGATATCATTTTTTTTTTTGAGTTTTTGCAAACACGAGTGGTTTGAAAAAATACTTAATTTATATTTATTTAACAACTGGGGAATTTCACATGTCTCTTGGTCATTTAAAATTCTTGTCTTATGAAAATTCTGTCAGTAGCCTTCACTACCTTTTCTAAGAGATGCTTGACATTTTCTTTTCAGTAAATCAGGGCCCTACATGACTAAGGATCAAGGAGATTGTCATATATGCTCCAAATATTTTGTTTCTGTCTATAGTGTGTGAACTTTAGGTATAGATAATTTTTGTCATGTGGATTATTAAAAATATGGCTAGTTTTTAAATTTCTCCTTGATTTCTTGCTCAGGTTTTTTGTCCTCATAAGGATCTCTTAAATTCACGTGTTTTCTTCTAATTAATATCTTATTTATTTTAGATATTTATGTATTATATCCATTTGGAATTCTTACTTATGTGCCTAAGAAGACGTTCTTGCTATACACACACACAACACTCTTTAAGATATAATCAATGGACAAATAATTGATTGTATCAACACTCTCTATTGAAAAAAAAAAATCCCTTCTAGGCTGAGTCTCCTTTGTCATATATTAAATTATCACATATGCATGGTTCTGTTTTTATTTATCTATTTATCTAGACCTGCAAGAGTCTCTAATATTGTTGACGCATATACAACAGTCTTAGTCTTGATTTACTAGAAATGTCTTTCTATTTGAATAACAAAATGATATTTGATAATGATTTCAGATGAATATGTCTCATAACATTTGGAAATTTCCATTTATTTCAACTCTCTTGTCAATTTTATCAAGAATATTTGCTGTATTTTACAAGACGCCATCTTAACATTTATTATAGACTCATATTTCTTCCTTTAATGCATTCACATGGTGACAAATATTTATTTGATTCTTTCCCCACCTTTATTGAGGTATAATTGACAAAGAACACTGTATAAGTCTAAAGTTGAAACGTGTTAGTAATCTGATTCTGACAAGTATGACCTTAGGCAGTAATGAGACTGGACTTCAACAAAAGGTTGTGAATAGAGCCAGTTTGAAACCAGTAGAATGAATTTTAAGGCCTATCTTGAGATCATGAGGTACTATTAGAGAAGGGTGATTGTACACAATGAAAAGAGGAATCGTGACGTAGGCGAACCTGTTCTGGGGCAATACTGGGCCAGGAGCATGATCATTTTGAAGATCGAGTGTTGCTGGTAAGTTGACATACCTATTGTCCCTTGGATCAATTTCCTTCTGCATGTAGGCTTGAAACACCTGAGCCCTGAGGCGATAGCAGACCTGATTAGGCTCATATGTTGAGCTTCAATTCTGTCTCTTGAGATCCTTTGTCTTACTGTAGAAAATGTCACCCAACGAAGAATAAGACATTTTTAGAGTATGGTAGAAGGCTAGCCTTTTCTCACAGGAAACTACTTTTCTCTTTTCCAATTTTCACCCTTGAATTCCAGTGCTCAAAGTGTCTCATTGTCTTCTAGGAAGAAACCTTTACCAGGATACTAGTCCTTTGCATTTCACTGCTTATTCCTGAGGCTTTGGGGGATTCTGAAATCTTGTAGGTGTTCAAAGTGAGTGTGATAAATTGATTTCATTCAAACTTAACATTTTCTTCTTTTTAAAAATCAATATCCAAAGATAAATTTATGCTTTTTCCATTGGAAGGTAATTTGAAGTAAAATAATAATAATACTTTTATGTTCCTCTGAGAAAAAGTATATTCTGTGTGCTTTGTATGTTGTGTGTTTTCTCTTCCTCTCTTTTTCTTTCTTCTTACTCTCCTCCCCTCCCCTCACTTCTCTCATTCTTTTTTGCCTTTCTTTCTATGATTGTCAGTTCAGCTTTTTGAGTAAATTATGATAATACGTATTTTAAAATTGAGTTAAATTTTAGACTTTCAAATTAATCATTATGAAATTATATCAAGTATTCTTTTTATGATTACTTAACCTCATTCACTGTTCGCACTCCAAATGCCACCATATATTCATTTTCTATTTGTTCCTTAAACAAATTTGTCAGCCATGTATGTCTGTTTTATTAATCCTCTGGAAGTATTGCAATTTATTTTATTTATTAATTTTTATGCATTTTATTTTCTTAAGTTTTCTTAATTTTCTTTTATTTTTACTTCTTTCTTTTATATTTTTTCTGTGATTTTATCTTGTGTTTATTTTATGAAATGTATTAACCTGAATGCATAATTTATTTTTCATCATTAAAAAAAAAAATGATGTTAAGACAACCTGTTTTCCTCTATGTACAGATTAGCTGATTGTCAGGGATTTAATTTTTTTAGTGTATGTTCCTTGAACAACCTGGGTGTTGTTCAAAGAGAGATGGCTGGGACTCAGTCAAGAACTTCTGTTTCAGAAATTCAGAAGACACACAACAGAGAGTTGCATTAAAAAATACAATTGTTAACTACAATAAAATCCCTATATATTTTGAGTTTGATAATTTCTTATTTTTTAATTACTTGTAATTTCAATTTAGATTTTTATCTAGTATTAATTTTAACAAGTGTTAAGTATTGAAAAATAGTTAAAATTTCACTTTTATGTCTTTTTGTTGTAATTTACCTTTCTATTAATTTTTAGGTTATTTCATTTGGATGGAGAGTACAAAAAAGAACTCCTTTCTCTTCTTTTATCAAGTATATCTATAACTATTTTTATTTATTTAACCAAACATGTCTATATGTAAATATTTTCTATTCACTGTCTAGAGCCAGGGGCAATTAGATTTCAGGTGGATCACAATTTAGAGGAAATGTTTTATAAATTCAAAATATATCATGAAAATGTTTATGCTAGAAATATATATTGTACAAGTACAAATGAGGAAGGCTTCCATAGAGATGACTTTGATCTGGGGCATGAAGAATGAGCCACTGGGAAATAATATTTCTGGTAGGGGGATTTTTTTAGATGAAATAATAATTTTTTAAAGTTTTTATTTAAATTCCAGTTAGTTAACATACAGTATAATATTAGTTTCAGGGCTACAATATACTGATTCAACCCTTCCATACAACTGCTGGTGCTCATCACAAGTGCACTCCTTAGTCCCCATCACCTATTTCACCCATCCCTCACCCACCTCCCCTCTGGTAACCATCAGTCTATTCTCTATAATTAAGAGTCTGTTTCTTGGTTTGATAAATATGTGAGTGTTTGCTGAACCCTAACTGTGGTGCAGCCAGAATAAGACTCACCATGTAGGATGAGTCCAGACAAGAACCAATTCTGAATGACATACAGAGTTTGAATTTTAGAATGTAAACAATGAGGAATTGGCAGAATATAATTAAGCATAGGAGTGACATGACTAGGTAGATTTTGAGAGAGAGAGAACGCTAGCAATATTGTAGAAGATGAATAGAATGAGGAAGAGATGGAAGGTGATGAGACGCAGTTGGGCAGTAAAAGGAGGTTTTAGATATGAGACTCCGTTTAAGTTAGAGCACATGTGATGTGTTTCCCATTTGGATATTAAGGATGAAGGAGAGGCAAGTATTCAAATAAATTTGATTACCTACTGAAGAATTATTTCTTAATATTTAAAATATCCTGAAGAAATAGATACTAATCTTCATTTTATGAAAGAAGATCCTGAATCTAAGAGAGTTGAAGTAAATCGTTCTAGTACACATTGCTTGTAAATGTTGAAGCTCCAGAAAGAACCGGGGTTTCTCCACAGAGCTGTGTCAAAAACCTCACTGCTGCAGACGTAGATTGGGCTGGGTAGGGCACGGTAATTCCTTCACCAGCTCAGGAAGTAGAGGAGAGAGCCATGCTTGATAGTGTTGGAAAGCAGGGGATATGTATTTCTGTAGATAAATTCTAATCTTTAACTCTCATTTACCCAAAAAAACTTGTGAATTGTTCTGTTGTTGTTGTCATTTTGTTTTGTTTCTTTTTCTCCTTTTGAAGGCTAGTAGAAGCCTAATTGACCTTCCCCTTTATATGGGTAAGTAGGAGAAACCGAGAGGTATAAAAGTTTATTTACTCCTCTGAACTAAAACCGTCCTCATTATATGAGTTAGCATTTTGATGTTTATAGTTTTGCGACAAGCTTTCTACTCATTCTTTGACAAGAGTTTCTTTACCAAAGATCAAGAATTATGATGTTCTAAATCATAGCCACAGCGATGAAATATACACTTTTTTAAGAAAAGGAGGTAATCTTAAGTGATGTTGAAAAAATACATACAGATTTTTTTTAACTTCTCAAATCAGAATTTAATTCTAAAAACATACCAGAAGTTATAGTAACACACACAGCACTTTGAGCTGTATCACTATGAAGTAAAATTATTTTCATATTTGCTTGAAGCTGGTAATTCATTTTTAAGAATCTGCAATTTATGACATAAGAGGGTTTAATATTTATAATGCTTAGAAGTCACAATAAAGCTTATCTCTCCCTTCCCCCCAACTTTTTCTGCCAGGTTTGAAAATGTTTCATTTAAAAGGCAGTTTGCTATACAAGGAAGTGCACTTTTGGAGATTTTGCCAGTGTAATTAATGTCATTGCACTTAAATGTATCAGCAAGCTCAAATCCATGGAGTTTGTACTATGAAAATGGAATATTTTTTATTATCAGCTACTTCCTTTGGTAAAAAAAATCAAGAGTTATGAGTTAAATGTCCCATATAAATTAAATGTATATATCAAAGGGCATGGCACAATTTTTAAAATGATCTTCTGACTTTGATACAAGCAAATAAAAAGATAAACCAGTGGCACCGAAGATGTGTGATGGACATTCTCTTTGATTCATGTGTTGGTGTTGGGAATTAGAACTATAGTGTTCTCTGGTTAGAAAAGGTAGTGATCTACCTTTGTTTTTTAACATTTACTTTATAATTTTTAGAAAGGCAAACTACAACCGAACATATTTAAGCACATTTTAAATGACTTATAATTTTATCAACTGGCATAAACTACTTTAAATTTCTTTTATCTTCAATTTTTGTTCATCTGCCTATAAAATTTCATATCATTATAATCATAGCATATGTACCATATAATTTAATATTTTCTAATGAATTAAATTTTTTTCACATTTCTATACATTCTTCATGCATTTTGAATTCCTTTTTAACACATAAGTCATAAAAAAAGCAACATTTTTAGAAAAGGAAGAGAGGTAAACTATAAGCAAATTTGTGGACCTTGTTGCTATTGTTAAAGGATAGTTTTACTCAATGAAACATTTTTAATCTAGTTGTTGGATCAACTTTATGGTTATAATTAGTTTTGCCTGGTTTTTCAGAGCCATGACTCACATTGAAACTTTGATCTAGTGAGAATGACCCTGTTTGACCTTCACACCACTTTTACCTCCTTGAGGTAAAACCTTAAAATTTCTAGCTCCAAGTCAGTTTTTTCCCCCAGCCATGTATAACATATGCCCTGTCTAATTACAAGACAAGTTATATATGAGATAGACTTGACCACATGTATTTTGTGTTTGCCTGAGAAAACATACATTATTCTTGGAAGCTTTTTGATGAGTTACTAGGGAAGTAGATTTAATTCCTAAGTGTATGTGAAATCATAAAGGACTTCACTTGTCTGCACGTACATACGCAAGCATATACCCCTTGCGCTTCCTCCACCCCCATACAAATCTTTCACCTTTGTTTTGTGTTTTGTTATGACTCACTGGTTATTTTGTGTCATCTTAAAAAGGCTAAGTTGCTTGGGAAAGTCTAGAATGTTATGGTTCATCTATCTTCTCAGTACATTTGAGTATCTTAATACAAAGTTTGGGAAACAGTGGCCCAGATGAAATATGCAGATGGAAATTTCTCATTAAATCTCCTCATTTAAATTCATTGTTCAATTTAATATCGTTTTATATTCATTAAGATTTACATAATAAATTAGACCCAGGCGACCAACTTAATATCATTTCTAGTGCCATAACAATGACCCCCCACACCCACAATGCCATCAAATGTGTTCCCAAACCCTTCAATTCTCTCATGTCATTTTCTAAAACAGATGGTCACACTTGGGGAGTAGTGATATTCATTATTCATTCTAGATAGGTTAGCAGAACATCTTCTAAATACTTAGCACTTTTCAAGGAAGCATGGGAAATGCAAAGAGGATGAAATTGCTGACCTTAAGGGACATAGAAATTAGTTGAGGAGGGAAGACATATTGACAGGAACATTACATAACCAGACAGGGCAGCAAAGTGAAGTGCCAGGTCTATAAAAAACAAACAGACAAGAAAACAAACAAACAAAAAGAAATTCCAGATATTTCACCAAAAAACTTGAGGTTCATGCATGCTAATGAGAAAAAGATCTAAGGGCTGGCTTGATCTCTTTAATATTTATTTATCACTCCATTATGCATGATGTGGAAACACTATGTATCTCAATCGTCTGTTAATTCTATAGACCAATGATGGGCTAAGTGTGACGATCTACCATAGTCTTCAGAGGCTTGATGTCCCATCAGCTTATTCATTTGCTCCCACTGCAGGCTCTCAGATTACCTCTAGAATAGTGGGAAGGACATCTGACTCCTTTTGAGTTTCAAATGATAGCTTGTGTCTCAAGGCTCTTGCTCCAGCTACTTGCCTATATCCTGGCTTACCCTACTTTTCCATTAAAACAAAACAAACAAAACAAACGAACAAACAAAAACAAGCAAAAAAAAAAACCCCGAAAAACCAAAACCAAAACCCAAAAAAACGCTAGACTTTTCTTTGCTGGCTTTCTGATCTACACCTTTGATTTTCTCTCAAGTAACTGTGGTCCCACTCTGCCCACCCTCTTCCTCTATCTGCCACTCTGTGGTTTTTCCTCAGAACTCTAATCTCTTGAGCTCACTGACTTGATTAACTCTCAGGTTTTCATGTATTCTGCTCTGTGTGGGTTTCTATTCTCAGATGTTCTGTTCTACAAACTCTAAATGCCTTGATCTCCCTGGAATCTCAGCTCCACCCCTTCAACTCATGAATTCCAGTGGGCTCTGCCTGAGATCTTCTCCTTGCCCTGCTGTTGGGAGACTCTGGGCTGTAAACTCAGGCAATAAGAAAGCTGGTTGTCATATAGGGGAGAAAGAAGGCATGTAGTGGCAAGAGGACAAGAATGTTGCTAAACATTCTATAATATACAAGACAGCTCCCCCCCTCCCCACAACAAACCATCTAGCCTGAAATGTCATGCTAAGGTTTTAGAAACTCTAGCTTAGGCTGATGCAACAACCAGAGTTTTGGAGCAGCAATACACACTTTTTGTTCTCTTTCTGTATATCTGAGTTTCAAGAGCTGATTTTTTTTGTGTGTTTGCTTTCAATTCAATTTCTGCATATTTTCTGTTATATCAGAGAGAAAAGTAAAAGTACTTTATGTCCATCGTTGAGTAAAGGGCACATCATATTTGAGAGGAAAAAGGTAACAAGAGGAAAAACATCAGCAAGATACAAAAATATAGACTATGAAACCTACTGTTACTCTTAAGCAACAAATTTAATTGAAATTCATTAAATATTGAGACTTACCTTAATTATCACATTTTAACAGTCTATGATGATTCTACAAAACCTGCCAGGTGGTATTATTTTCATTGTGCAGATGAGCGAACAGAGAATTTGAGGGGCTTGTCTGAGGTTATATGAATGATGGACAGAAGAATTAAAATTTGAACTCAGATCTGTCTGGTCCCATATGATTATCTAGTACTTCAGAGGCTGCATGACATAGCAGAGATGAACTAATGGAAAGCATCAGGGTGGAGTCCCTGGGTGGCTCAGTTGGTTCAATGGCTGCCTTCAGATCAGGTTGTGATCCCAGGGTCCTGAGATCCAGCCCTGTGTCAGGCTCTCTGCTAAGCGGGGAATCTGCTTGTCCTCTCACTCTCCCTCTGTGCTCTCTGTCTCACTCAAATAAATAAATAAAATCTTTAAAAGAAAAGCATCAAGCTGTTGATTGAAATGATTTCATTTTATTGTGCCACAACTAAGATTTTTGTTATGGACTGGCCACTGGAAAGCCAGGAGAAAGTTCTTTATCTCAAGGGCCTGTGCCATTTTTAGTAGAACATCTAAGGAGAAAGAAGCCTTATAAAGATAGCTTTTAAAAGATAGGCAAATTACTTGACTTTTTTTTTTTAAGATTTTATTTATTTATTTGACAGAGAGAGAGACAGCAAGAGAGGGAACACAGGCAGGGGGAGTGGGAGAGGAAGAAGCAGGCTCCCAGTGGAGGAGCCTGATGTGGGGCTCGATCCCAGGACTCTGGGATCATGCCCTGAGCCGAAGGCAGACACTTAATGACTGAGCCACCCAGGCGCCCCTTGACTTTTAATTTTATATTCATAGTGATAGTCTAAAGAGCTATGTGACCCAGAGATGCCAAATAACATTTTGGGGATGGGGGAAAGGAGAAATTTTATTTTTCTGTTTAGGACTTCCTAATGCAGAAAAAAAAAAAAAGTTTTGTGAGTAACTGAGCTTTCATTACTCTAAATTGCCTATTATTTGAAAAAATAAAGTTAATATGCTGAACTGGACACAGAATCTGTTTTGGATTCTGATATTAGTTTATTCTTTTTATTTTTATTTATTTATTTATATATTTGTATATTTATTTATTTATTTTTAATGAGACAATGGTGGCTTGGAGTGATAGAGGTGAGACACAGTCTGTGAGTGTCTTGCCTGCCCTGGTTTCAACTCATAGAATTCAGGTTCCTTGTATTTGTTTCCGGCTGACTTCTTGATACCATCTGGAGCTAATGAAGTGTCTAGGTTTTGCCTGAGAGCTTTACAACCAGTCCCAGAGAGATTTGGGATTTTGCTTATGCCCTTGTGCAAAGTCTAATCTTATTTTAAGATCTTGTCATTAACAGATTTATGGTGAATATTTTTCTTCCCCCTTAAATATGCTCCATAAAACCCTGCCTGCTTTATGAATTAATGAGATGGCCGTTTAGGGCTGTGATGCTGGATAACTCTGTCTCTAACCAGAGTACCTTCTTTGATTTAATTTTTGTTTCCTTTGCTGGCCATTGTGCTCCCTGGAATACCAAGGCAAAGAGATCGTTTTATCCTACTTCTTTTGATAGAAGATAGTTCCATATTGGAATAAATCACTCATCAGATATAGTGGACTGTTGTTTAAAGTTCGTATGTGCTATGCAGTAGGCAGTAATGACACAGCCAAATATAAATCTGTATCATTTTGTTTAAAAAGGAATCGCACTTGAAGGAACACCAAAGCCAAACAAAATAACAGACAAACCAAAACAAGGACAATTAAGTTTCCTGTCAGAGGGTACAGTCTAAGTATTGTTGTCACTCACATAAACATGTGTTGAAATTCAGGTTATTTTCTCAGGGAACAGTCCCGTATAGCGTATTCTCCCACCAAATCCTCTAGTGTTTTAGAAAGATGGAATTCCATTCACTGATGACGAAGAGCAAATGTGAAGGGCAAATGGTCATTTCAACTCGGTCTGATTGTTTTTGTGAAGATGAAATAATTCCATCTACTTGGCTAAGCAGGGAGGGGAAGCCGCAATAAATTAGTACTGAATATATAAGTCAGTGTTTTTCACACATTTTTTGATCACCAGTCACAGTAAAATATAATTTACTATACATAAGCCCACTAATCTATTCTGCTTGTTTCTTTTCCTTCCATCTCTTCCCTTCCCTCCCCTCCCTCCCCTCCCCTTCCCTAGTCCCTCCCATTTCATTCTAATCCTTTCCAATTTATTCTATTCTGTTTCATGTTTAAAAAGATGCTAGTAGAGTTACTAAACTAAATTGATGTTGTGATATTTTTAAGAAACCATTTAAAGTCAATATACTCTGTAATTGCTAGCACCCTTAAAAAAAAAAGCATTGTTGAAATATAATTCATATTCCACCAAACTCACTCATTTAAAATGTGTAATGCCGTAGTTTTTAGTATAACCTCCAAGTCATGCAACCATCACCACAATTGAATTTTATAACATTTTCATCATCTCCAAAAAGAGATCTTTTGTTTATTCATTAAGCGTCATTCCCTATCTAACCACCTTTCTTGTGCCGAGCCTGGAAAACCACTAATTTAGTTTCTGGCTGTATAATTTGGTCTCTTCTGGACGTTTCATATAAATGAAATTAAATAATATATAGTTTTTTGTAGCTCGCTTTTTTTTTTCATGTTGAATAATGTTTTCAAGGCTTGACCATGTCATAGCATGAACCAGTGATTCATTCCTTTTTACTTAAGTAATATTTGTTACACCTGTACACTGCATTTTGTTTGTACACTCATTAGTTGATGGACAGTGGGATTGTTTTCAGTTTGGGGATTATTATAAGTAACGCTGCTGTGAACAATTATGTACATTTGTGTGTGTGTATGACATGTTTTTTTCTCTTGAGTATGTGTCTAGGAGTGAAATCTCTAGGTCATATAATAATTCTGTGTTTAACATTTTGAGCAACTGCCAAACTGTTTGCCAATGTGGCTACACCTTTTACATTCTTATCAGCAATGTGTGAATGTTCCAGTTTCTCCACCATTTCGCCAACATTTATTATCTGTCTCCTTTATTACAGCCATCCTTGTAGAGTTGTGTAACATTGTGCTTTTGACTGGTAATTTTGACTAATCGTCCCAAACATGTTTTCACATATTTTCATGTGCTTATTGGCCATTTATACATGCCTGGAAAAATGGATATTCAGATACATAATCTGTTTTTTTAAAGGGGTCATTTGTCTTCTCGTTACTGAGGTAAAGAGCTATTTGCATATTCTGAATACAAGTCTCTCATCAGACATATGATTTACAAGTGTTTTCTCCCATTCTTTGGATTGCCTTTTCACTCTTTTAATGGTATCAATTGCAGCACAACAGTTTTTAATTGTAATAACAGCCAATCTATCTTTTTTTTTTTGTCATTTGTGTTTTTAGTGTCATATCGAAGAAATGGTTGCCTAACATAAGGTAACAAAGATTAATTCATATATTTTTTTCTAAGAGTTTTATAGTTTTAGCTCTTATATTTACATCTACTATTATTTTGATATACCTTTTGTGGCTAGTTCCTTTTTAAATCAAGTTCACTAATCAAGGATCTAAGAAAGTGAGGAATAGGTTTGTGACAACTTTGGCCGAACAGACAATAGCAGAAATAAACAGAAAAAAAAAAAATAAAGGAAGCATGGACACACACATAATAATTTATACTTTGGTAAGCTATTTAGAGAGATCCGGTGAAAGATGACTGCATAAAACTTATAATGGAGTGGAGAAAGAGTCTCAAGCTGGTTAAGATAGTTGGATTTTTCTATTCAGGGAGAGTGAAACTGAGAGAAGAATGATCAGTTCTTCCAAGTAATCAGGACTGACCTCCCTCAAAAAGCAGGGAAATCTTAAAACGTTGAACTGAACATTCCGATTTGACTGCAGTGTATTAAAAAGAAATAACTGCTTCTTAGCTGTATGCAAATTTCTAGCTGTGAGTGATTGCTGTCCTTAATCCCCACGGGTTTTTGTAGTTGATCTCACCTCTTTCCCCTTCATCATATTACTGGCTTTCAAATCAGAGATCTCCAGTCTTTTAGTAGCTATTTAAATAGAAGCCTTCAGACTTAAGAAGTTGAATGTATTCACTTTCAAATGTATCAATTAATTCTCCCTTCTGGTTAATAGATGAGTTGACAAGTGACAGGAAAACTTTGTAAGAGTTCTCCTTGTGTTGAATTAATCTCCAAAAGCAAATTACCCGATGAACTCTTCCACCCTTCTCATATTCTCATATAACAACAAATGCTGCATTAGCAAACGGTGATCCAAAGCCAGCAGCCCAAATGCTGGTGAGGGGGAGCACTCACTGTCCATCAAGCACGATCATCCTCGGATCACTACAGCAGTGACACTGCCTTGTCAGGACGTTCCGAACTGTGACCTGATTAAAACAAAAAACCTAATGAACAGAATCTATGCAGCAGCTTCCCTTCATTATTCTCTCCCCACAAAACGTCACAGGCAACATCTGGTGTCAGGAACAAATCATATTCTGACTTATATCCACACTAAACACTTTTGCAGCCATAAAACATGCGGCAAACTGGCTCAGAGACATCCATTTTTAAACAGCTGACATTAATGATGTATAGAGAGGGAGCAAAAAGCCGTATTTTGCCCATCTCAGTATACTATATTTTCTGGTGAAATCCTTTTGGAAGAAAAACTTGTGCATCAAACTTCCTTTTAAGAAGAAACGGCCCCTCCGGAGTGCGGAATACTCTACAGGGATCTTTCCTCATTTAAGAGCCTGAAATGTGCCATAAGGCGAAATGCAATTATGTGCCATTAACATTTTTTTGTAACTAGTAAACATCCAAAAATGTGGCCTTATGTTTTACTGTACAAAGTTTGATTAATTAACTTGCCAATGCGGCTTACTACTAGTGTTCTTAAAATATACAATAAAAAGTGTCAGTGCAGAAAGTCAAAGCGATACTAAATTTTCTCAGAAGCAAAAACACAAAACAAAAAACACTTCATGTATTGGGCACCAATGAACAACCTGAAAGAATGCCTGTAATTTTATCTGAAAATGTGGCAATAATTTCATACGTACCAATGTAAATGAAGTTTATCAAAAGTAGACAAAGTAATTTAAAATCAGCTAAAATTTATGATAATAATTGTGGTATTTGAGCAATGTTTTAATAAGCCAACCATGTAATATTGTAGAACATAAAACAAGTCCCACATATGTGAAGGGCTTAGCATAAAAAGGACTATGGGGATTTCTTTATTATTTAACACTTATCTGTCTATTATACTCACAAAGTTTTGATAAAGCAAAATAAATTTTATTTAAAACCCAGTGTTATCAACATGCTGTAAAATCCAGTTTGCATAAAGTATGACCTTCAAATTTGTTATATAAGGCGATGTTAGTTTTGTACAATAGGAAAATACCCTCATGTAAGTTCGGTCTTTGATATCATTTCATTTGTATTCCTATATTTGTTATTCTCCATTGTACCAGATCACATGCCTTATGTAGTACAGAAGGAAGAGGATTTAAGAACTGCTCTATGGAGAATGAAATTGGCAATGCTTGGCTCAGGCTGCCTGTATTTACAAGCCTAGAACGCACATCGAAGTGTGTGTCATGGAGGAGAAAGCATGGGTTTGCGGTCATAGAAACCTAAAATCAAGTTTGATTGCCAGTGTTTTCTAGGTGCGCTGCCTTAGACATGTTAGTTAACTTTTTTATATCTTCATTTCCTCATATATTCAATGGAAAGAATTACATGTACCTTATACAGTTATTTCAAGGTTTAATCTTAGTGTATTTAAATATAAATGCTGAACTACTATGTTGTACACCTGAAAGTAATAAAATATTGTATCTTGACTATGCTTCAAAAATAAATAAGTAAATGGAACATAATAGATACTGATTTTTTAATGATCATTTTTAGTATTTGTTATGGTATTCACATTTTATAACCCCAAATTGAGGCTCATGGTCTGCCTGATACCTGACAAATGGTACAGTATTTGAAATGGCTTCTGTGACAAAAAATCTTGGTTATATATTTGCTTCATATTTAGCCATAGTTCAGTAAGAAATGAAATAAAATAATATGTCAAGTAATTCTGATACTAATATCAGAAATTAATAATATTGGCAAAAGTTTCTTCAAAAGTTTTCATTGTGGGTTCATTGTTACAGATGGACTGTTAAATGAGGGAGAAGGTTTTTTTCATGAATATAAGGATCCCAGGGACAGAGCAGGGTGGAAAAGACTCATGTTCGAGTATCAGAGGGTGGGGAACATAACATCTACCCATTCTGTCCCCTAACCTGAGATAAAATTTTGGGAGCAAAGTTGCCAAAAATTCTTTCTCTGCTATTCAAGTCTGGAGCTCAGAGGAATATTCCTGGGGAGGCTTAAACCATAAGAGATCAACAAATGAGGTTTTCTTTTAGTCCATATCCTTACATATTTATCTTGTTATTTTATTCTTTAGATTTCTAGCCCTTTTTAAAAACTTTATTTCAATTTATTTTAGGTAATTATTAATGGTTTTAGCTTTTTTAAATCTTATTCCTCTCTTTTATTTTTCTCCCTTTTGGGTTTTTTTACATTGTTTTTTTAGCATTACGAGGTTAGCTTAGCTAATTAACTTTTTATAGCTATGAAGTTTTGTTTTAACTCACTTTCTTTTTTTAGCCTGTTTAAATTTATTTTTCTTATTAGTATTGCCTTTTTTTTTTTTTTTTTTTAATCATAAGGTAAGTAGAACACCTGGGCATGTTCAATTCAGCTGTAAGAGCTAAAACATGTTTTGAACAGGACTGGTCTTTTTTTCCTTCCTTCAATTATTCTTTTAGGATGCTCCTAGTCTCCTAGTCCTCCAAAGCTAAACCATTAACTCCTAAATAAGATTGACAATGCAATTGTGTACCTTGACCAAAATTCTCTCTAAAGTAATAGTAGGCTCGATGAAAAGATCACCCTACGAGATTTGTTTAAAATTTTCTGAATTCTCACATATTACAACATTTAGTCATTTACACAGAGACGTAGATTTGAAATCCAGTGTCTACCCTATGGAGTTACTCATTGTTCTTTAATACATGAAAACAGATGGTTGCACAGTGGGGCAATGATTCAAAGGTAGATTTCTGTTCAGGAAAAATCACTATAATTTTAGAACCCATATTGCATTATTATAAACAATCAGTGGCTTTTGAATCATCTGACAGAACTTCTCCTAATAAGAAATGATAAGGAATTATTAAAATAACTGAATTAAAAATAAAATCCTCTAGGTTAGGATTTTAGAGTGTGAGGAACTTGTTCAAATGTGTGTTTGGGGTGTCTACTTCAAAGAACTTCGTTGCCTTAAGGCCCAGGAATCTGAATATTTAATAAACATGTCTCTGTGAATCTGAAGTAGATGGTTCACAGACTGAACTTTAAGAAACACAGCCTGTAACACTGAAGAGAGTTTTTCAATCTCCCTTCCCTAATTCTGAGCATCATGGAGATTTTATCTAGATCAGAGATTTTGACAAGTGGAGTTTGTAAAAAAAAAAAAAAAAAAAAAAAAAAAAAGGCAGCTAGTTAGTTATCTAAGCAAAATTTCGCCTGGATTTGTCCCAGAGGCTGCCATTCAGCTGTATTTGATTCTATCTATTGATCAACAAGACCTGTTGTTTTCCTCTTGGATTCGCATATCTAACACTGAGAAGAAGCCCTTG
Organism: Ursus maritimus; assembly: GCF_017311325.1. Lineage (NCBI taxonomy): Eukaryota > Metazoa > Chordata > Mammalia > Carnivora > Ursidae > Ursus > Ursus maritimus. The sequence continues at coordinate 87,115,320 of NW_024423343.1, read as the reverse complement.
GGGAAACAATAGTCCCAGTCCAGATTGTCTATGAGTAAAGCTTTGGCAGTAACTTAATCAAGCCTGGCATCTAAATCCCCAGAAATTATCAGAGGAGCCAATGAATACAAATGCTATTTGAAAGACAGAAGTTAAATTGGGAACAAACAACTACAGCGTGTAGAATATCGGTCCTTCTAATGCTGAACTTGAGTAGTGTGTTCAGATCTTCCTTATCACTACTGTATTTTTTCCCCCTAGAGTCAGAAGGTGAAGAGGGCTAAACCACAGATAGGATAAAATTCCTATTCTAAAAGTCGTGTATCTTAGAACTGAAATAAAGTTTATTCTAAGCAGGACTTCACATTTAGAAACCCCTCTTTCCAATTCTTGGATATAAACATTAAGTTAGTTACATGTAAGTTTCCACCACTCTACAAAGCCCTTTACTTTTGTTAGTTTCGGGTAATTCTATGAGATTTGGGTGTCTTTTCCTCTGAATTCATGAATATTATTTGCATGTCATTATTTTCAAGTTGCTGAATATGGGTCATATTCAACAGGGCACAATTTTTATGGAGAGTCAGTTTGACACCTTTCATGCTGTTACTCACATAATGGCACTGAATACGTTTCTTGGTCAAGACTTTGGTTATTATCAGACAGCACTGTAGAACCAGGATTTAACATCTTCTATTTTAAGAATTCAGACTTACTTACAATCACATTATTATCTAAAGTTTGTATTAATTTTGAATTCCACTTTTTTAGGTTTGAAGATGCCAATGAGAAACTGTCCAGCTATTCCCACAGTACGAGCCTGCATAGCATGCAAAGACATTTCTTAGAGTTTAGTCTGAGGAAGGACCACTGTAACCACTTTTATAATTATAAAAGTAAGGAAGATCACGTATCTTCTATTCTTTCCCAGTGTCTGCCATAAACAGCAGGGTCAGTACGGTATCATTTGTTTTCCCTTTTTTATGAGCATACATATTTATATATTTATTAATATTTTCTTGGCTTTGGGTTTGGTTCATTTTGTCTTGATGAACCAAACTGATTTGGATAAAATCTCACGAGATTTGGTCTGAGACCTCATGAGATTTAGCTAGAAATCTCACAAGATATGCTGAGATCTCACAAGATTTAGGCTGGGATCTCACAAAATCTGGGTAAAAATTTCGTGAAATGTGCTTGAGAACTCACGAGATTTGGACTGACATCAATCAAAATTTAGATGGATCTTATGAGACTTGGACTAAGATTTCACGAGGTTGGCTATAAATCGTACAAGATGCATATGAGATCTCACAAGATTTGGAAGAGATCTCACCAGATTTGGGCGGAGTACTTTCCATTTTGGACTAAGATCATACGATCTCAGTGAGATGTGGGTAGAAATCTCACGAGATGTGTGTGAGATCTTGTGAGGTTTGGACTGAGAGCTGTTGAGACTTAGATGAAATCTCATGAGAGTGGCCTAAGTTTTCACGAGATTTGGACTGAGTTCATAGGATATTTGGTCTAAGATCTCATGAGTTTTGGGTAGTAATCTCATGAGATGTGCATGAGCTCTTACTAGATTTGGTTGTAGGTCTGGTGAGATCTGCATGATATCTCATAAGATTTGGACGGAGTTCTCATGATATTGGACTGAGATCTGGCAAGATTTGGATGAGATCTCACAAGATTTGGACTCAGATCTGGTGAGATTTGGACAGAGTTTTGTGAGATTTCAATGAGATCTCATCTGATTTGGACTGAGATCTTTCTAGATCTGGCTAGAAATCTCATGAGATTGTGTGAGATCTCAGGAGATTTGGACTGAGATCTGGCAAGATTTGGATGGGATCTCACCAGATTTGAACAGATCTCACCAGATTTACCCCAAATCATCTGAGGTTCCAGCCAGGGAAAAAGGCGTATTTTCTTTTTCTTTTTTTCTGGGGTATTGTGAGGCTAATACAGACAGCCTTAATGTTATGAAAGCCCAGGAAAGTCCCTAGGGAGGCTGCCTCTGTTCTCACCAAACCTGCCTTGGGGCCTTTTGCTTTTTTCTTCCCGTAACCCCTCCTGTTTCTCTCACCTCTGGATGAGAATGAATAAGAATCCACTGGGCCTATTCACCCTGAATCAATGCTCCCTTCTTATCTGCTTGAAGGCAGGATGCTTAAACCCCAGATATTTAGGTGTCAGACACTTTGTGTCTTCCTGAAGGTAATGCCTGCAACCAATTACGAAAGTAGAATTCTGCCCCATCCTAACATGTGTATTCCCTACTGACCTAAGGAGTGCCAAGAAGGCTCTCCTAGGGAGTGCCAGATCCCCCCAAGGGCCAGGGTGTTTGGTCACAGATCCATCAGGTTTTGGCCCTAGATGTCTGTGGCTGGGCCCAAGATATCACGAGATTTGGATGAGAACTCTCAAGATTTGGACTGAGATCTCCTGAGACTGGTCGAAATCTCGCAAGGTTTGGACTAAGATCTGGCAAGAATTGGAAGAGATCTCATGAGATTTGGACTGAGTGCTCACGAGATTTTTTTTTTTTCTTCCTGTGTCAGATCCCATTTGGTGACCCATATGGGTGACCATATGGTTTATCATCAAACCATTCTGAGAGGTAAAGGAGACACTGTTAATGGTTAGGACTATCATGTGCTGACTTCAATATATGGTCTACTTTAACTATCTTGGAAAAAGATTGGGTGTCAAAAGTTTTAATAAGTTTGTAAAAGCATAAATCATTCTATCTAATGATTTGTCATATAAATATCTGTAATATGTTTTAATGTAATCTTTTATATAAAAATGTAAACTTTCTGTAATATGTTTTAATGTAATCTTTTATATAAAAATGTAAACTTTCTGTAATATGTTTTAATGTAATCTTTTATATAAAAATGTAAACTTTCTGTAATATGTTTTAATGTAATCTTTTATATAAAAATGTAAACTTATGAAGTATGATTTAATTTTAGTGAAAACTACATATTTAATGAAATTTAGAGATCATTTTGCCTTTTATGTTTTGCTTTCAAATGATAAATGATTGCAGTGTATCAATGGTATGAGGCTGTCATAAACTAGCTCTGTACTTTGAAATTCCTCTCACATTAATTAAATCTACTGAGGAAAAGGTTTTTGCTTCCCAATGATTACCAATGTTAGCTAATTTTCCTTGTATGCCTGTTTGAGAAGAATAAAACCAGAAGTTGATATAAGAATTAAATCAGAGATGATTAATTGGGGTTCCAAAAAACTTCGTATTCTCTAAGTGCACATTAGCCTTTGTTGTAAAATGCCAAATCTACACCTTTGATAACGATTTAATGAGGGTTATGCACTGTGCTCTGAAGTGTACTGTAGTAGACAGAATAATGGGCCACCAAAAATGACTTTGCTCCAACCCCCAGAACCTGTGATTATGTTACTTTACATGAAAAAAAAAAAGTGTTTTTCAGACATTGAAAATGTCAAGATAGAAAAATAAGCATGGATTATATGGATGAGCTCCCAAGGGTCCTTATGAGAGGGAGGCAGAAGGATCAGATTCAAAGGAGATATGACAATGCAAGCAGAGGTCAGAAAGTGACAGAGGATTTGAAGATGCTAAGCTGGGGGCTTTGAAGATGAAAAGAATCAGTAGCCAAGAATTCAGACATCCTCTAATAGAAAGAAAAGTTAAGGAACTGGATTCTCCCCTGGAGCCTCCAGAAGGAATGAGGGCCTGCTGACACTTTGAATTTAGAACTTCTGACATTCCAAGTAAATATGTATTGTTTTAAGACACTAAGTTTATGTTCATTTGTTACAACAGCAACAGAAAACCAATACACATGGCTATCTTTGTGCTGCAGGGTTGCAGTGTTCTTGTCTCAGTCGAAGAATGAATCCTGCAGACAAAAGGGTGAAGTGAGGTGAAAGTTTATTAAGGGAAGGTGAGAACGGAAAGGAAAGCTCTCTAGAATGAGAGGGATACCCAATGGGTTGCCACTGAGGGCTTTTATGGTCTGTTTTTTTATAGAAAACTGACCAGGAAACTTGGTAAATATCTTGTCAATAACACATAAGACAAACATGGTGGATTTGAAAATATCCTGTTTAGATTTAGAACACACACGGTAGATTTGTTACTTTCCCTACTCTGTGGTTACTAGCTCATCTATAATATTTCTTCACATCTGAGATTTCTGTGAGCATGGTGAGTGGCCCCTTGCATGAGCCTAGTAACATACCTACCTGTCTCTCCCTACCTAGCCTCACCTGTCCCTTCCTCACTTGGAAAACTTTCACAGAATGTATCCTCTAGGTGTTAGACACAAGTTCTGCTGAATTGTTCCTTTGCTTCTGTCACCCAAAATGAAAGCATAATATCTAATAGGGAGTTAAATACATACAAATTTATATTATAGAATAATATATATTTTATATATTAGTTTATATTTATATATATATTTTATATAGTTGTATATTTATATAACATTTTATATATTTATACTAAGTGTATTTTATGTTAAATATTCTATAACATTCTAACAAATGTTATAAAAACATATATTTAATTGTATATTAAATATAAATAGGTATAAAGTCACAGAGTCAGGTGTATTTTGGGAACTTGCTTTATGTCACTTTAATTAAATTCAGACAAACCTGTGAGGCACCATTTATTCCAATGGCAGTAATTTTGTCTTCCCATTTCCACGCTTTTTTTTTTTTTTTTTTTTTTNACTAAATTTTCAACAGGGTTTCAAGTACAGAGAACATATTGGGTATTGCTCTATCTCCCTAATTTGTTTCTGAACTCTCTACCTCTTGTCTTCCAATCCTCTCAAGTCACCCCTCCATTCAGAATTCTGAAGAGATTTTTAAAGTCTCATTTCCTCACTGAGGTTGGGAAAACTGCTTTTCTATCATCACAATTTCTTCTTCACTCAGCAGTTTATGGCATCAATTCAAAACTCGAACTCGCTTTGAATTTCCTCATAATACACAAAGCCACATTTTGAGAATTCCAAAAATCCTTTACTCTATTAAAACCAAGCTCTCGCTAATAAAAAGTGTCGTGAATTTTATTTTTTACTTTCTAGGCACCCCAAAAAATTTCTACTTAGAAATTACTATGTCCTCTCTGCTCTAAGCTGATCTACATTCCAATAAATGCCAGTGGGTGGAGTGTTAGGAATAAGCAATGGTTACTTTTTCAAAAGATCCTGCTATAGTACATCTATTTCTTGGTTCACTCACCCCGAGAAAAAGTCACAACCCTAACATGGTGATGCCCCTTCCAGATGAATTCTCAGGGACTGAGGAAGACCACCGAGGACATGTCTCAGGGACCAGGAAGCTTCAGAGCCTTTTCTCTATCATCTCCTGTCCTGGGAAAATCTCTGCTTAAGCAAGTCGGCTGTTTTTTTTAGTTTGAAGATGTTTTCTTTTATTATAAGAGCTTTGTGAATCTATTTTTGTGCTTTACAAATAAATCTATCAGCAGAAATTGCCTGTTTATACAAAATACTCATTTTCAGGTCTTAGCATCTAACACCAACACTCCTTACGACCAACACTATCACCATCAGCATTTCAGTATTTTATTTTACTTTTCCATATGACCAATTTCTGATTCCCAATCGTGTGCAGTAGTCTCTCTATTATAGACTCAGAGCCCTGGGAATGAGTTCCCTGGCATCCAATAGCTTTCTGTCAATGTGGAATAGTCATTATATATAAATCATGTTGGAGGCTTTCCCAGGAAGGTATGGATCCAATTATAGGGATTATAGAAAGACAAAGAGTATTTGTCTACAGAAATGGGTGAAGCATTGCTGAAAGGAGGCTGAAATAAAACTCTCCACCTGGCTGTTCGGTGTGGCTTAGTAGGAGTAAGCTGTCGCAAAAATGGGTAGAAAGTGAGAGAAGAGCACAGGTCAGAGAGGGAAGTTTCAGTCAGAAATGACACACGTAATCAGAGATCAGGCTTGGGTAATGCCAAAGATGGTAGAGCATGAGAGTGGAGGGTCTTGTTTGCTCCAGGATGACATTAGACTATTCAGTATGTGGCAGACAGATTAATAAAAGGGAAAGACAAAGCCTTTCAGTGAAGGATGGAGAAGTCCCAAGTTTCAGACATTCAGTTAGTTATTCTTCAAACATTATGGGTTTCAATACGATGTGCTCCCTTAAAATTGTGGAAAGTAAGTACACTGACATTAAATTCTCAAAGCTTATCAATAATGTGGAAATGTTTTGTCATGAGCCTTCTCTGGGGACTGGATAACAATATGGATTGAAACTAATATCTGTTAGTGTCAGGATCTCAGCTGAGCTGTCAGGTGTCAGAGTAGCTGATGAAATAAACAAGCCCAAATGAAGGAGCTAATCACTTTAATCCCTTACTGTGATGGTATAAGAAAGGGTCTAAAACCAGAGAAAACTCTGGGTTCTCCTTTTCCATTTTCCCCTACAGAATCAAGTACCATGTCAGGGTCAGGTGAATCAGCACAAATGTGGGGTCATCTCACTGTAGAGGGACCCCCCAAACAGAGACTCTGGCAGTTTTATGGACCCTGAGCTGAGAAGTAGGGGGAGGAGGGCTAGAAGTGGAAAAATACATAGTAACGGTTAGAGTGCAGAAAGCGCCTTCAAGGTTTTCTCCTCTCTACCTCACTCCCACAAGGAGATCTCAGCAGAGGGGCACCTGGATGGCTCAGTTGGTTCAGCATCTGACTCTTGATGGCGGCTTATGTCATGATCTCAGGGTCCTGAGATTGAGCGCCACATCGGGCTCTGTCTGCTTGAGATTCTCTCTCTCCCTCTTCCTCTGCCCCCCCCCAAGTCTCTCTGTCTCTCTCTCAAATAAATAAATAAATCTAAAAAAAAAAAAAAAAAAAAAAAAAGATGTCAGCAGAGGCACCCAAACAAGATCCCTGCCCAAGGCCTCAGATAAAGAAACCTAGGAATGAAACCCTCAAGACTAGAAATGCAAATACAATTCGTCCTTGAACAACATGAGTTTGAGCCACACAAGTCCACTTATATGCAGGTTTGTTTTTGTTTTTTTATAAACACACTGCAGAACCGTAAATGTATTTTCTCTTTCATATAATTTTCCATTTTGTTCTCTCGACTTTACTGTAAGAATAAAGTATACAATACATAAACAAAGTATGTGTTAATCTAGTTTTTATACTATCGGTAAGGCTTCTCGTCAGCAATAGGCTATTAGTAGTTAAGTCTTGGGGGAGTCAAAAGTCATACATGGACTTCTGACTGTGCAGGCCGTTGGCATCCCAACACCCATTGTTCAAGGGTCGCTGTATGTGTAAGAGCACGACTGGCCAAGGGATCCTGTGTTTTCGATTGTATCTCCCCGGAGCGACTGCAAAGCACTGGCCCCCTGACCATGCACAAAATCTGTGTAAGGAGGGTAGGCTTCCCCTGGGAGGCCTGTGAGGTTGTAGTCGCCTATCGTCAGGCCTGAAAAAGCACAGATAGGTTTTAGGCAGGAACAGGGCTCCTCAAGTAGCAGGTGCCATTCAAACTACTTTAAATTATCCCTTTGAAGGTCACTTAAAGTAAGTGATGTAAATAATTAATACCTTTTAATTTTATTCCTTCTGGCTTAGCCTGGGAGTAGTCTATGGACTAAGAAAGGTGACACTTGACACATTTGCGAAGCTACAAATTGAGGGTCTATTCAGAGGTGTCTTTTGATAGGAAACATTTGAATGAAGAGAGACACCTAACACAAATGTTTTCCATATTTGGACGTAAGGAATGTTGTAAATATTCTTATAATGTTTCAAATTTATTTTGAACTCCATGAAAACATGTATTTTTACGTTTATTATTTCTGAAGTTGCCACCTCATTTCAAGGACCATTATAGGCAGTATGCTAAGTGTTGTCTAAAGTATATGCGGGAAGGAACATTAACTCTTAAATGAACATACATATTGTCTGCATCTGCCTTTGTGTCATTCAGATGAACACCATCCAAGGAGGATAGTCAAGGGCAATGGTTTATTAGTTTAGGCTACAAACCGTCAAGATTAGAACTGACAGAAACCCAAGTCTCAGTGAAGGACATATTCTCTGTACAAAGTGTTTACTTCGGTTGTGATTTAGCTGAGGGTTTTATTTAAACAGTGGGAATGAGAATTTCATAACCAGGGGCTTTTTACTTGCTGTGGATCACCAGAACACATTGTAGAAAAACTTTTGGGGAAAAAAATTTTTAAAAAGTGGCATTTGCTGAAGATGGTACATTAAGAAGAACAAAGGTCATAGCTTTCCCTGAGATATTAGTCTTTGCAAAATATACCTCAGCGGGTGAGCATTTTTTGAATCAAAAGCTGAAACAGCTTTCTCCATTTCTTTTAGTCTAAATGTAGCATTGTATTGGTAAAATTTGAAAGCTCTCTGCCATGCAAAAATCTGAAGGAATGTGCCTTTTGAAACACCCAGTTTTCTGAATAATTAGGAATCGTCGCCATTAGCCAACCTATAGCAGATACGTATTTCAATTATTTAAGTTGGGATTTTTTCCTTCTTTTTTTTTTCCAGAAATAGGATCTCTGATGGTTTTGTGACTCCAGGACCTACTGTAATCTGTAGCACGAGCAGCAATGCAGGTCCTGGTTTCGTGGCTTTTGTAGGTTTCCAATCCCTCAATTGCTCTTGGGTGTCATTTCGCATGGCAATCAAACAACCCGTATAAAACATCACTCCTTTCACAGAGATTGTAAATCTGAAAACCAGGTTTCCAAACCTGTCAGAAGTATGTGTAAAGTAAGAATACCTATTTTCTGAGTGAAGGCTTGAGGGAATCCTCTACGACTACACGACACTATTTTGCCTACCTAGAGGTCATTTTTGCTTTTCTTCGTCATACTTGTTGGACAGGTGAAGCTGCTCAGTATTTGAATTCTAGCCAGGAGAGATGTTACTATATTTCCTTGGATTGCCTTTCTGGTTTCACATTGAGATGAAAGGTTTTCAATACCACAAGATAGTGGAAAACAGTGAGAAGTTCCATTTCCTGCTTTTGCACCTGATTTCTACCACCTTCTGAGATACCTTTTAATTCCCATTAGAATTATCTAGGAGGCTTTGAAATACAGGTTTATGCTTGGCTTCTTCTCATTTTCTCTAAGGATACCGACTAGGCAACAGATGTTTTCAAAACCCCCGGGTGATTCTAATGTTCAGGAGCTTGAGAATCACTGGTCGAAGGCAAGTTAATTATACTCTTCAATGTGGAGTTTCCCATCTCCGTAACAAAAATGTTAGTTCACATAATGGTTTTCAAGATTTGGGGAGAGAGGGCCACACATCTCAATGTATTCTTCAAACCAAGTGTTTTATTTGTGAAAATAAACAAAGACCATCAAATGGGAAAACCAAAGGCTATTGTATTTACTCTGAGCTTGCTGTGTAGCGAGGGCATCGACTACCATCACTTGAATTTTGGTAGAGACTCAAAAGCAGACAGAGGAATGGGAAAGCTTTAGAGAGGAAAAAGGGAAGGCTTCAGGTGCAGCCTAACTGGAGGTTGTTGTTCTGGAGACGCTATAGGTGGGCTCGCTAGAACCAGAGCATCCTATGTGATTGGTTAGGGGTACAGGTTGATCCTAAGTTGGATACAGAGACAAAAATTAGGGAAGCTGTTAGTTATTAGCCAAGTCCTGGCCATTTGGACCAATTGTTCCAGAAGTTATGGTTTAGCTTCTTGGAGTGTCATTAGAGATGGCGAGTTGGATTGCTGTAATTCGAATTTATAGCAGAATGGCTTCCTGGGTTGTCAACTGTAGACACAGAAGTTGGTTTCCTGGGCAGGTTGCTACAGTTGTGGGTAAGAGTTCTATTTTCATACATAAGCTGGTGGTTTTCCCTTTGTATGTTTCGTCTCTCACATGTATAATCCAAAATCCTGTCACCTAAAAAAAAAAAAGAAAAAAGAAACAGAAAGGAAAAAGAAAAGAGAAAAAAAAGAAGGAAAGGCTTAAGTTTTGCTCCACATAATAGTACGATCTATTCTCTACCTCCATTGATTATTTCCTTCCTTGCTATCCTCGGGGGAAAATATACTTGCCTGCAGTTTACCTCCTGAGTGTCTGCAGTCTACTTTCCTGAGATTTCCCAGCTCATAAACACTGTCTCAGCATCTCTGAAACATCCTCTTCCCCCGTTTTGTTTGACCCAAGTTAGATCAGCTGATACTTCTTCTCCCCTTTAACGTAAGCATGACTGTTAGTATCAAGCTAGTATTGACGTTTTGCAGATTATGGTGGTGGTGTTGGGATAATTTTAGCAAAAATGGATTAAAAAAAAACACACCTAGGAGTTTTAAAATTAACTCACCATTTCCACCACGAGGAAATTAATTGGTCAACTTCTGAGATTCTATTTGATACCATGTCACAGAGTAACCTCCCCATGTCTACCTGTCTATTAATCGTTTTTACTCTTTGTGTACTCCAGAGTCACTCCCCCAACCATACTGGCCACATTCTGTTTCACAGGCATCCCGGAAGGAAATTGAATGCTTCTTGTATTATAGTGCACTGTAATTTGCATATTTGGTATAAAGCTCTCATTTAGATCAGGCCCAACGACCCTTACTTTATCAACCAAAATAGCTCATTAAGGTATTTTCTAAAATAAGATCCTTCTACTTCTAAGGCAATTATTACAATTTCTCTTGATTATGGAAGCAAATGTAGCTTGTTTTCTTTTCCTATATTTTTTTCTGTACTTATATATTTAAATCCAATATGCAAAACAGATCAAATCACCAAATATGAATAAAATTGAGTATAGGTCACAGGTGGATGAGGTTTTTCTGGGCAGAGCTGGATTATAAATATTTTGGGATTTGCATATCATTGATTTCTGTAGCGAATGGTTTTAGTTGCAACTTTTCAAATGTACTGTTAAACCATAGGCAGCCACAGACAGTATGTAAATAAATGGATATGGCTGTGTTCCAATAACTGTTTATTTACAAGAACTCATAGCTGGCTGGACTTAGACAACAGATCTTAGTTGCCCAACCCACCATCTAGATAATACTGACTAGATCCCTACCCAGACCTCTGCCATTTCTTTCCAGATGACCCTCTCTCATTCTATTTGGTGACCCTTGGAAATTTCCCCTGAGCCCTATTGATTCCAAAGAGAATGATTTGGAAAAGCACATTAGTAAGTGTGATACATTTGAATTTAAAATTTTGGAATCACAAAATTCTAATGAAAAATTGTTTAAAACCAAAAGTATTTCTTTTTTTAATAATAATTTTTTATTATGTTATGTTAATCACCATACAGTATATCCTTAGTTTTTGATGTAGTTTTCCATGATTCATTATTTTCGTATAACACCCAGTGCACCTTGCAATATGTGCCCTCCTTAATACCCATTCTAAGCCTCATTTTTCACAGGTCTGAATTTGAAATTGATGGAAACGAGAACTTTCTGTATGGCTTTTTTCAGAAGAATGGAAGTTTGCTTGTGGTAGAGTTCTATGTGTGTATATCTTGTGCCCTTGGATTGTGAGCTTCTTAAAAGTGGATATTTATCTTTCTTTGCCCAATGCCAAATATATTAGGTTATATAGAAAGCAGTTAGCTTACATAGAATAAGTCCTTTCAAAAAATTTTATTCTTCCTTATTTTCAGGTTGTCAGGAATTTATCTGAATGATCAGGTGAGCTTCTGTTAATAAAAGCAATTAAAATGGCTATGAAACCTCATTTCCTATTAACGTCATTGACATTCAGAGGAAAGACAGTTGCTAGGTTAATTAAATCTTCAATACGTTAGAAGTATTCTGTGTCTAAAAATAGCCCAGAAATCATTAAAAAATAATTGTTTACATAGCCATTTACACACCCCAAACTTGCTGAATTAGAACTCCAAATTTTATTTTGTTTTCCTTTGAAAAGAGATTGACTGTCAATTTGACCTCAGTGACCATATCCCCGTCTCTTTTCTTCTGATGAATTTTTTTTTTTTAAGATTTTATTTATTTATGTGATGGAGAGACAGCCAGCGAGAGAGGGAACACAGCAGGCGAGTGAGAGAGGAAGAAGCAGGCTCCCAGCAGAGGAGCCCGATGTGGGACTCGATCCCAGAACGCCAGTATCACGCCCTGAGCCGAAGGCAGATGCTTTAACAACTGCGCTACCCAGGCGCCCCTCTTCTGATGAATTTTGCTCATGAGTAACTGAGAACTCAGGCTGATTGACAGATCTCCCCTTATTGAACATAGACTAGAGGCTCATGTCAATTTAGATCTTCTCCTCCCAACTTCAGGTTTTTACTGTGCACCTTTAGCTCTCAGTGATTTATTTAAAACCAAAATAAATGGATTCCCAGAATTATCGATTTTCAGGCTGCATAAGGTATACTTTCATTTAAAAGCAAGCAACCAAATGAAAAAGTAAACTTAAACAACAAAACCAAAATACAGTTCTCCCACTGAGAGTACTTTTTATTTATTTTATTTTACTGCACTTCCATTGTTTCTGTTGCGTAAGGGACAGCTTCTTAACTAGGTACAAAAAAGAAAAAGAAAAATCAAACCAAATCATGAACTGGTTTTAAATATATACCAGCATTTGGGGGCCCTGGCTGTCTCAGTCGATGGAGCATGAAGCTCTCAACCGCAGGGTCATGAGTGCAAACCCCACGTCATGTGTAGAGATCACTTAAATACATACATACATACATACCAACATTCATTATTCTAAAAACTGAAATGTTAGAAAAACAAAAAAGGAGCAAGTTAGAAATTGTCAACCAGGAAAGATTTGCGGTGTAATCTCATTTAGATCATAGTCACACATTTATTATGTACAAATGCAAACACACACACATGCACTCAATAGCAATATATGTAGCTTTTCTGTGGGTCAGTTGCCATCAACTGAAAAAATAATAATATTATTACTTGCATCAAGCACTATTGGTTAATCATTGAATATCCTTGAGCTTTTAGAGAAACGACTCTGAAATGTTAATCAAGTGGGAGCATAATTTAGCTAAAATGAAGACAAAGATTTTTGTGAACTCTTTATGATTTTTTTCTTCTTAGAAATTATTGTTTAGGGAGCCAAGAAAGATACAAGGGCAGAGAACACTCAGAGTGGTAAAAGTGGGGGCTTCTGAATCCATTATTGAAAGCGGGAGAATGGAGAAGTGCCCAGAGGTGATGAGAGTCTCTGCCTCTCTCGGACAGAGCCCAGAAGACTAAGCTGGGAGGATGGTGCTTTTGCCTGCAGCTGGGACCAAGTATCCTCTCAGTGATGGGAAGGTGGGCTCTATGACCTGTGGTAGACAGCCTCTGAAATGCTCCCTCCCATCCCTGCCTCTTTCTATTCATTCCCTGGGTAATCTATCCCATCCCTCTGGCTATATCTAAGGGCTTTCAACTCTCAATTCAGCAAAAATGATGAGATTTCACTTCCAAGATTAGGTTAAGTTATAAACTGGGTATTTGTGTCCCCCTAAAATCCCTAAAGTGATGGTATTTGGAAGTGGGGCCTTTGGAAGACGATTTGTTCATGTGGGCATCAGCCCTTATAAAAGAGACCTAAGAGAGCTCTCTTATCCCTTCTGCCCTGTGAGGACACATCAAGAAAATGGCTACCTACAAACCAGGAAGAGAACTGTCACCGGAATCTGAATCTGCTAGTGCCCTGACCTTGGACTTCTCAGCTTCCAGCACTGTGACAAATCAATGTTTGCCGTATGCGTCACCTACTCTATGGTATTTCTTTATAGCAGCCCAGACTAACAAGATTGTAGCTCTCTCACGGGGCATCCTCTCTCACTTTCTTGTTCACTCACTCTGAGGACAACCAACTGCCAACTTACAAACTGTCCTGTGGAGAGGCTCGCATGACAAGGAACTGAGCACAGTCTTAGATAACAGCTCCCATGGACTGACCTGAGGCCCTCAGCCCAGGATCCCATAAGGATTGCATCCTGCTAATCAGCACAGGAGTGAGGCTGGAAGCAAATCCTCCCCAGGGTAGTCATGTGACCATAGCGGCCCAAAGCCAAAGATCCCTTACCTACAGAGACTCTGTGAGATAAAAATGTTATCATTAATGCAGGACTTCAGCTTCATAAAGTTAGAGCACAAACACTCAGTTAGGCCAAGGACAAATACTGTTTGGTGTCCATATGCTTGTTCCATGTGGTCTAGCAGAGTTCACCTAGACCAGCCTTAGAGAAGGAAGAGGTAAAATCATCTCCCTACTCTCATTTTTTTAAAACTTTTTGTTGGAAAAAATACAAAAGAAAGAATGTAACTTTGTGTCAACAGTATATTTCTCTGGATATTCTAACACAGAAATATCTAACCACTTCAATATAAAGAGTCTTTCAAATTTCACTTGCTATAAGCTTCTTGCGTTTGAAAGACAGAAATGAATGAGAATTGCTATTCCCTAAGAAGTACTACAAAGTGAGAGTGGCTTGGTGTGAACAATTTCTTGTATTCAAGATGCGATTGCTCTTTGCAGGGAATTTCTGAGGAAGTGATAAATACATAATCTCTTACTTAACCTCATCTCATTTATTTGTCACTCTTAATGTTTCAAAATAAGCCCAAGGATCAACAAATTCCTCATAGTCTCACTCAAAGTCTGTTTACACTTATTTCAGTATGATTAAAATTAGTTCACAGTTGATTTTTCCACTTTTGAGTGATACAGGGCTGGTAGGCAGAGGCCGTTGAAATCTTAAAAATGTGACAGCTTAAAGACATATATATATATATATATATATCGCCAATATACTTTGAGGTCTGGGGGTGTGGTAGACATTGGAACTTTAGTGGTAAACAAAACTGACACTCTCTATCCTAATGGTGTTTTCCCTATTATTTAGTAAAAAAAAGATTGTGTATTCCTTGACTCTCATTCTGTTTCCTGCACATATTATTACGACTTGGGGCAAGTTCCTTAAGCTAAGCTTTAATTTCTTCTTCTATAAAATGGGAAAATAAAAGTACTTCTCCTATGAAATTGTTAAAGCGAGATAACAACCGTAAAGGTCCTCGTACAGGGATCATAGAAAGCCTTCAACCAAAGGTAAGTACTCTGCTGTTGCTGTTCTTTTTATTGCTATCTGGATGACCAACACCATCATTGCTAGAGAAGGAGAAACACCTTTTCCCTGTTCTCAATTTCTAGAAAGAGGAGTTGTCCGAGAGTACGCTTTATGTCTCTCTGATCTTTTTACCCTATCTACTTTTGGGAAGTTGGGAGAATTTATTGTTAGGTCAGAAACTGTGACAAAAGGATAGAAAATCCCTGGACCAGAGAGACAGACCACTGATGACAGAGAGAACATCGGGGCAGTATCTTGCATCGGCTCCTCGCAGCCCAGTTCCCACAGGACAATGTGAGAAGGCCGGGGGTTACCTGCACATGCAGGGGCCGCATCCCAGGAGAAGAACCTTGATGTTAGGAGGTTGAGCTCGCATGGGGCTGCCAGGACATCGACCCTTCTCGGCTCTTGAGAAAGAATACTCGTCACCCTGGAATGAAAGCAAACGTCTTTGCAATGGGGGAAGGGGGGCATTATAATTATTATCCTGGGATGTTTTTGGAGAAGTATGCCTTTAAATTCCTCTGGATGAACCTCTGACTTCCACGGCTGTTTGCTATTCAAACATGTTTTTACTGAGAAGGCCCTAGCTGTGCAGTTACATGAAAAACCCATGGAGAATTATTTCCCAACAGTTACCTATTGGTAAATTGGGGAAAAATAATTTACCATGTTGAGTTCAGCTCTGACCTTTTCCTCAGTGTCTTTTCCACTGGGAGCATTGAAGCTCTAGAGAAAACCTTAGTTGACAGAATTAATAAGCACACCTGATTCTGGGGTCCAGGAGGCAGGTGCAACTGGCTCTCACACGAAATGACATTGGACACTTTCCCGAAGATGAGGCATGAGATTGATACTTTAGCCTTTCTTTCATGTCTCTGCTTTCTTACTCAAGTTTTTAGGACATTGTCAAGGAAGAAGGGTGCTAGTTCTTGGAGGATCACTAAGAGATTGTACCAGTTACTAGTATGATTCTATGTAACAGTTCATATTGTAGCACCAAGTTACAGAGGCAATTAATTTTATTCGATACGATTTGTTTTAAAAGACATGGCAGTACAGAGAATATGAGAATGAAATGAGAATAAAATGTTGAGAATAAAATGTTGTATCATGTAAATCTGTAAGTTGCAAGGGTTTAAAAATGTTTGCTTGCATGTTATTGCAACTAATTTCCAGAGGCTGCTAATTTAAAAAGGGCTTTTGTATTGGATAACCGTCATATTAATGTTTAAATCTATGGCACTTTCTTAACTAACTTTTTTCTGGTCATAAAGCATTTGTTTTAATAATAAGCAATTAAGTTGGGGCTTGGGAAGGACTCTCTGAATGTGCGATCATTAAGCTGAAACAGGGGGAATAATTAGGAATTACCAAACTGGTAGGGGTGGAGTGAGAAGAGGGTTTTAAGCAAAACGAAGAGCAAAGGTTTAAGCCCTGAAGTGGGAAAGGACTTGGACCCAACATGAAAAAAGGCTCATGCGACAGACCTTCCGGCAGAGGGAGCAGCTAGCGAGCATCACAATGAGGCGAGAGAAGCAGGCAGCAGCCAGATAACGCAAGGGCTCAGAGTTCAGGTGGAGAACAATGCTCTTTATTTTAAAAACCATTAAAACGTCAGGAGGAGGACTCTGTGATTATTAGATAATGGATTGCAAGACAACAGGAATTGGTGAGCCCAGTTGGCAAACTACGGTGGGTGTCCAAGTGGGAAGTTAAATTGGCCAGTAGTTGCCAGTAGAGACAGGAAAGCAAGTAAATTCCAGATACATTTAGGGAGAAGGACTGTATTTATTTTTATTGTCCAAACCGAATCCTGTGTCTTGTATACCTAAGAAACACCAGGAAATGTTCACAGTCATGTGAATCCCATCACCTACAGAACATTTTTTTAGTCTATCTAGACTGCTGCTTTTTTAGAAAGCCAAGAGACTGCATAAAACATTATTTCTCAAGGAAAACGTAAGCTCACACTAAATCACACAGAACAGGTAACTAATTAAGAAACGATTATTTAGACAATTATTGTAAATCTACGCTTTTCCTGGTTAATAGTCAGATGTGGAAGGCAGAGTATTTATTTTGATATGGATGTTTCCTGTGGGGAAAACAATAAAAGAAGTGTCTGGAAGTCGTAAAGTTGGATACCATTCGATGCTATAAGAGACACAATTTAACAATGCAAATGATATCCATATGACTCCTGCATTAGCTAACAGCTGTCGGGAAAGGGCCTAAGACTTTCTTTCTAGCACTGAGTCCAATTAAGTTGTAAAATCCTAACTTACTAAATTAGTCTATGGCCCACTTTGAAGAGTTTTAAATAATTACTCATTCCT